>NW_023637580.1:0-81703 GCF_015220235.1 Choloepus didactylus
CAACCTAAATGAATCTCCAGAGAATCTTGCTGAGTGAAAAAAGCCAATCTGAAAAGGTTACTTACTATATTATGCCATGTATAAAATATTACTGAAATTAAAAAATAGTGAATAAATTTTTGGTTGCCAGAAGTTAAGGAGAAGGTGACAATGACAGGGAAGTGGGTGTGGCTAAAAAAGAGCAACACGAGTGACACTTGTGATGAAAATGTTTTGTATCTTGACTGTATCAATGTCAATATCCTGGCTGTGATATTGTACTATAGTTTTGTAAGATGTTACCATTGAGGGAAACTGGTAAGTACAAGGGGTCCCTATTGTTTCTTACAACTTAAAGTAAATCTACAATTATTTCAAAATAAAAACTTTAATTAAAAATCAATTGACAGCTGGAGGTAAGATGGCAGCATAGAGAGGAGTGGAAGCTAGTTAGTCCGCCTGGAACAACTAATAAACAGAAACAACTAGTAAATAACCTGGAATAACTGTGGGGAGTCAAATGTGACTGTCCACTCATCATACACCAACCTGAATTGGGAGGAATGCCCAAGATCGCAGCATAAAATCTGTAAGTAAAAACTACTGACTCATGCCGAGAGCCCCTCCCTCATGGAAGCCTCACAGAGCTAGAGAGCAGCACTTTCTGAACAAGTGAATATACCTTAGCCCAGCTCCAACTGGGGTTTTAATGTTAACTGCTCAATACAGACTGAGAATCCCCAACAAGCAGAGGCTTTTGGTGATGACTGACTTTGGAGAGTCAGGGGACGTATGTGTCTCAGGACGGGGAGCCCAAAGGATCGGGTGCCATCTCTGGCTGATGGGTGAATCTGGAGGCTTTCTGTCCCTTTGTCTCTCTCTCTCAACCTGGGCAGCTCATTGGAGAAAGCCTCACCCATTTTTGGCTTGCACTACTCTACAGTAGAGAAAGCCTCAGCCCTTCAAACTCGTAGCACTCTGACCCAGACAAGGGTGGAGACAGCAGAGTAAGAGAAACAAAGAATCTATTTATATGCAATGACCCCTCTCTATGGGGCATATCTTCCAAGAGGAAAGAGGTGGGGCCCAGCTCTACTAGCCACCTTCCATTCAGAACAAGACCCCAGAGCCTGGGGGAAAACAGTTCCCGGCCATACCTCCTTACACCAGTCTGTAGTGACAGACTGACAGGTGCCACCTGCTGGGCAGAAAAGCACAAGGTGTGTCAACCTTCTAAGACACACCATCAGAGAAACCGGATACTGAATATTTCCTCCTTCTGGGACTTGAGCCTGTTACTGTCTGGGAAAACCTGATTGGGGTGGCTTAGGAGGTCAGACACCCAGACAACAGAAAACTGCAACCTATACTAAGAAAAACAAAGTTATGGCCCAGTCAAAGGGACAAACTTACACTTCAACTGAGATACAGGAATTTAAACAACTAATGCTAAATCAATTCACAAAGTTTAGGGAAGATATGGCAAAAGAGACAAAGACTATAAAGAAAACAATGGGCATGCAGAAGGCAGAAATCGAAAGTTTGAAAAAACAACTGGCAGAATCTATGGAAATGAAAAGCACAATGTTAGAGCTGAAGACACAATGGAAACACAAAACAGCAGAGCTCAAGAGACAGAAGAAAACACTCAGGAACTGGAGAACAAGGCACCTGAAAGCCTACACACAAAAGAACAGAAAGGGAAAAGAATGGAAAAATATAAGCAATGTCTCTGGGAACTTAGGGACAAAATGAAATACAAGAATGTATGTATCATTGGTGTCCCAGAAGGAAAAGAGAAGGGAACAGGGGCAGAAGCAATAATAGAGGAAATAGTCAATGAAAATTTCCCATCTCTTATGAAAGACATAAAATTACAGATCCAAGAAGCACAGTGCACTCCAAACAGAATAGATCTGAATAGGCCTATGCCAAGACACTTAATAAGCAGATCATCAAATGTCAAAGATAAAGAGAGAATCCCGAACACAGCAAGAGAAAAGTGATCCATCACATAAAAAGGAAGCTTAGAATAAGACTATGTGCGGATTTCTCAGCAGAAACCATGGAGGCAAGAAGGAAGTAGTATGATATATTTAAGATACTGAAAGAGAAACACCACCAAACAAGAATCCTATATCTGGCAAACCTGTCCTTCAAATATGAGGGACAGTTCAAAATATTCTCTGACAATCAGACAATGAGAGAGCTTGTGCACAAGATACCTGCCCTACAGGAAATACTAAAGGGAGCACTACAGACTGATAGGAAAAGACAGGAGTGAGAGGTGTGGAACACAATTTTGGGTGATGGTAGCACAGCAATGTAAGTACACTGAACAAAGATAACCATGAATATGGTTGAAAGAGGAAGGTTAGGAGCATGTGGGACACTAGAAGAAAAGAGGAAAGATAAAGACTGGGACTGCATAACTCAGTGAAACCTAGAGTGTTCAACAATTGTGATAAAATGTACAAATATGTTTTTTCATGAGAGAGAACAAACAAGTGTCAACCTTGCAAGGTGTTAAAAATAGGGAGGTATTCCCCACTATGTGGGACCTGACTCCCAGGGGTGTAAATCTCTCTGGCAATGCAGGGTATGACTCCTGGGGATGAATCTGGACCCAGCAGCATGGAATTGAGAACATCTTCTTGACCAAAAGGGGGATGCAAAATGAAATGAAATAAAGCTTCAGTGGCTGAGAGATTTCAAATGGAGTCAAGAGGTCACTCTGGTGGACATTCTTATGCACTATATAGATAATACTTTTTAGGTTTTAATATATTGGAATAGCTAGAAGTAAATACCTGAAACTACCAAACTCCAGCCCAGTAGCCTTGACTCTTGAAGACGATTGTAGAACAATGTAGATTACAAAGGGTGACAGTTTGATTGTGAAAACCCTGTGGATCGCACTCCCTTTATCCAGTGTATGGATGGATGAGTAGAAAAATGGGAACAAAATCTAAATGAAAAATAAGGTGGAGTGGGGGGGTGATTTGGTTGTTCTATTTTTATTTTTATTTTTTATTTTGATTCTGATTCTTTCTGGTGTAAGGAAAATGTTCAAGAATGGATTGGGGTGATGAATGCACAACTATAGGATGGTGCTGTGAACAGCTGACTGTACATCATGGATGACTGGTATGTGAATATATCGCAATAAAACTGAATTAAAAAAACAGGGAGGTATTGGGGGAAAATACAATCAACATAAACTAGAGACTGTAATTAACAGAATCATTATATTATGCTTCCTTTAATGTAACAGAGGCAATATACCAGAGGGAAGCTTAGAGGAGGGGTGTGAGACTCTTGGCATTGGTGGTGGTGTCTGACTCTTTATTCTACTTTGATCTAAGGTTATCTTTCCTTTTGCTGCTTCCTAGCTGTCATTTTTCTTTCCCTCTTTCTTTTTTCTTTTTCTTTTGTCTCTCTACTTTCTTTGACTCTTCCTCCTTCTTTGTGGAAGAAATGTAGATGTCCTTATATAGATAGTGGTGAGGGTGGTGAACACATAAATATGTGACTATACAGGGAACAATAGATTGTTTACTTAGTATGGAATGTATGGCGTGTGAACAAAATCATCTCAAAAAAAAAAAAAAAAAAGGGTTGATGATGAAATCTTGAGGGCAATATACTGAGTGAAATAAGCCAGACATTTAAGAACAAATATTGCAGGGTCTCACTGATAGGAACTAAACTCATAGACACAAAACATAAGTTACCAAGATACAGAATGAGGCTAAAGAATGGGGAGCAATTGCTTATTATGAGCAGAATGTTTAACTAGGTTGAACTTAAATGCTTGGAAATGAACAGAGGTGATGGTAGCACGTTGTGAGAATAACTAAAAGTGCTGAATGGTGCGTGAATGTGGTGGAAAGGAGAAGCACAGAGTCACGTATGTCACCTGAAGGAAAGTTGGAAGTTAAAAGTTGGGAATGTATAAAACAGTAAACCTTGTGGTGGGCAATGGCCAAGATTAACTGTACAAATATTAGAAATCTCTTTCATGAACCAGAACAAAAGAATGACACTACAACTAGAAGTTAATAATAGAGGAGCATATAGGGAAAAAATATATACCCATTGCAAACTACATACTACAGTGAGTAGTATTTCAACGTATTTGCATAAACAGTAACAAATGTACTATACCAATACTACGAGTCAACAATGGAGGGGGGTGGTTAGGGATATGGGAGGTTTTGAGTTTCCTTTTCATTCTTTTTTTCTTCTTTGTCTTTCTTTCTTTTCTAGAGTAATGAAAATGTTCTAAAAATTGAACAAAAATTGTGGTGATGGATGCACAGCTGTATGACGGTACTGGCGACAATTGATTGTATACTTTGGATCTTTGGATAATTGTATGGTATGTGAACAACCACAAAAAAAAAATCAATTGACAATGTATGTATGTGTCTATTCTGTTCTAATGATCTGTCTTTACATCAAAATCACATTGCCTTGATTACTTGTAGCTTTAAGTAAGCCTTGAAGTCAGGCTGTTGTAGTCCTCCAACTTTATTATTCTTTATCAAAGTTGTTTAGGCTATTCTAGGACCTTTACATTCCTACAAGCATTTTAGAAACAGCTTGTCTCTAAAAACAGTCTGCTGGGTTTTTAACTGTGATTGCTTTAAATCTATGATTAACTTGGGGAGACCTGACACTTAAAAATATGGAGCCTTTCAATCCATGAACATGGTAAATGTTTCCATTCATTTCTTTAATTTCTCTCAGTAGTGTTTTATATTTTCCAGTTTTTCTGTATCTTTTCCATATCTTTTGTCAGATTTATCGTATTTCACATTTTTTGATGCTATCATAAAAGGTATGTTTTAAAATTCCAATTTCTGATTGTTCTTTGGCAGCACAGAGAAATATAATTGATTTTTGTAATTGACCTGGTATCTTGCAACTTTGCTAAACTCACTTATTAGTTCTGGAAGCTTCTCTTTTTGTTTGTAGTTCCATAGGATTTTCTACATAGGTGATCATGTTGTCTATGAATAAAGACAGTTTTACTTTTTCCATTCAAATCTGGATGTCTTTGATTTTTCTGGCTTTATTTTACTGGCTAGAACCTACAGTATAATGCTGAATAGAAGTGCTGAGAGCAGGTATCTTGGCCCTGTTCCTTATGTTAAGGGAAAATATTCAGTCTTTTACCATTAAGTATGAGATAAGCTGAAGTTTTTCATAGATGTCCTTTATCAAGCTGATGAAGTTCCTGTCTATACCTAGTATGAAGAGAATTTTTATCAAGAATGGAGGATAAATATTCTAAAATATTTTTTCTCAAACTATTGTGAATGATCATACAGGTTTTCTTCTTTAGTCTGTTAAATATGGTGAATTACATGATTAACTTTTCAATGTGAAAAAATCTTGCATGCCTGGGACAACACCCACTTGGTCATGACATATTATCCTTTATATTATATATTGTTGGATTTAATTTGCTAAAATTCTGTTATGGATATTTGCATCTATATTTATGAGAGTGTTTAGTTTTCTTTTCTTGTAGTGTCTTTGTCTGCTGGTCTTGGTATCATGGTAATGTTAGTCCTGTATACTCAGCTGGGAAGTATTCTCTCATTAATTTTCTGAAAGACTTTGCATAGAGTTGATACTATTTCTTTGTTGAATATTTGGTAGAATTCACCAGGAAGCCATTTAGCCAGTTTTCTGTGTTAAAAAACTTTAAACTAAAAGTTTAATTCCTTTAATATAAGTAGGGCTATTCAATTTATCTATTTCTTCTTGATCGAGTTTTACTACTTTGTATTTTGCACATAATTTATCCATTTTATCTAAGTTATCTAATTTACTGACAAAGTTGTTCATAATATTTCCTTGTTATACTTTTAATATCTGTATAATCTATAGTGTTGTCACTTCTCCAATTCCCGATGTTGGTGATTTATGTCTTTTCTTTTCCTTGATCAGTTGGATATTTATCAATCTTACAAAACTTCTCTAAGAAGCAGCTTTTGATTTCATTAATTTTTTCCATTGTTTTTTAGTTCTCCATTTTATTGAATTCATATATGATCTTTCTGCTTACTCTAGGTTTCATCATTCGTTCTTTTTTTAGTTTCTTCAGAAGCTGAAGTCATAGATTTCAGACTTTGCTTCTTTACTCAAACAGGCGTTCAGTGCTGTAAATTTCCCTCTAAGTACTGCTTCTAATTTCCTTTTTAATTTCTCCTTTGACCCAATGGATTAATTAGAAGTGTGTTAATTTAGTTTCTAAATATATAGGGATTTTTCAGGCAGCTTTCTGTTATTGATTTTTAATTTAATTTCCTTGTGGTTAGATAACATATTTTGTATGACTTGAATCCTTTTAAATTTATTGAGAAAATTTTATATTTATTGTTTTATGGACCAGAATAATGTTTATCATGGTAGATGTTTTGTCTGAACTTGAAAAAAACATGTTGGCTGTTACTGGCTAAGGTGTTATATAAATGTCTAATAAGTCAAGTTAGTTGATAGTGTTAGTTAAGTCTTCCATATCTTTACTGATTAACTGTCTGCTTGTTCTACCAATTACTGAGAGCAGTGTGCTGAAATTCCCCATTATAACTCCAGATTTGTCTATTTCAACTTGTAGTTCTATTAGTTGTTGCTTCATATATTACTAAACTCTGTTATTGGTACATAAACATTTAGGATTGTTCCATCTTTTTGACTAACTGACCTTTTACCATTATAAAATGACCCTCATTATCCCTTTGTTTTGAAATCTACTTGATCTGTTATTAAAATAGTCACTTTAGTTTTCTCTTAAAAGCTTTCTTGGGTAGCTATAATAATTGCAGAGCAACTACTCTAAAATGTCCAAACTAAAAAGTTATGAGAAGCTAAGCAAATAAAACAGTAGCTAGACTCTTCCTCTCTCTTTTTTCTCCTTCTCTTCTGGTACTTCACCCTACCCTGCCTCTTCCCTACTCTGTCAGCTGGTGTGTCTCTCTCCCTCTCATCTCCCTCCTGTCTTTTCCTGAATGAAATTTTTACAATAGTTCAGCACATTCCTAGTTCAGTTTACACCTACTTGAATCTCTGTACTGAGATTTGCAGGTAGCTGATATTTTTATTTACCATATCACTTTCTGATTCCTTTGTTCCCTTGTACCTCTAGTGCAGCACTTCCCCAGAATAAGTTGAGGCAAGGTTGAGTTGGGGTGAGCTGCGCAGCTGGGGGAACAGAGAGTAGATGAAGGCTCAGACTTGGCACAGTGGAGAAAGATCTGTGAGAATTCAAAGCACTTTTAGAAGAAATCATCCCAAACTATAAATCTGAATTGATTGTCACACCAAATTTTGGGTAAAGGCAGAAAGTTTTGACTCAGATTCAGAGCCTGAGGTTTGCAACCCTGTCCAGGCAAAGGGAAGGTTTCGTAAAAATTCTCTTCACAGGTTTTCCTCAGCTGTTGCAATTTCCTCATTCCACAGAAGACTGATTCTGAAGAGGCGCTATGACTGAAGGAGTGTTCCCTTTTCTCTTCTCTTCTTCTCCTTTTTTAAATTAAATGCAATTTTATTGAGATATATTCACATTCTCCTCTCTTCTTTATGTTCAGTCTCTGTGGGTGTAGTGTGTGTCCTCCCCCAATTTTTTTTAATACAGTTTATTGAGACATATTCACATACCCTACAACCATCCAGTGTACAATCAACCATTCATAGTACAACCATATAGTTGTGCATTCATCACCAGAATCAACTTTTGAACATTTTTCTTACTCCAAAAATAAATAAATAAATAAATAAATAATAAAAACAAAAGTACAAAAAGAACACCCAAAATATTTCATCACCCCCCCATCCCACTCTATTTTTCATTTAGTTTTTGTCCCCAATTTTCTACTCACCTGTCCATACACTGGACAAAGGGAGTGTGAACCACAAGGTTTACACAATCACACAGTCATCCTGTATAAGCTATATAATTATACAATCGTCTTCAGGAATCAAGGATACTGGATTGCAGTTAATATTTTCAGGTATTTCCTTCTAGCTATTCTAATAGACTAAAAACTAAAAAGGGATATCTATATAATGCATGAGAGTTATCTCCAGAATGACCTCTCGACTCCATTTGAAATGTCTCAGTCACTGAAACTTTACTTTAATTTCTCTTCCCCCTTTCCGTCAAGAAGGCTTTCTCAATCCTATGATGCTGGGTCCAGGCGCATCCCTGGGAGTCACGTCCCATGTTGCCAGGGAGATTTATACCCCTGGGAGTCAAGTCCTACGCAGTCTCCCCCAATTTTTGCCTATCTGGAACCTCAGAATTTGACATTATTAGGAAATAGAAGCTTTGCAAATATAATTAGTTAAGGATCTTGAGATGTGATCATCCTGAATTTAGAGCAGGCAGTAATCCAATAACTGGTGTTCTTAAGAGAAAAGAGAATGACAGAGAGACACACAGAGAAAAGAAGGCCAAGTGAAGACAGTGACCGAGACTGCAGTGATGAAGCTCCAAGCTAAGAATACCAAGGATTGCCAGGAGCCACCAGAGATAGGAAGAGACAAGAAGCATTCTTCCCTAGAGCCTTCAGAAGCAGGGCCTGCCCATGCCTTGATTTCAGATTTGGAGTCTCTAGAACTGTGAGGGAATATATATCTGTTGTTTCAAATGCAGCTGAGGCAACCTGAGATTGCAGCCCTAACTAATACAGTGAGTTTCCAGAATCTGACCTTCAAAGACCCAGAAAAAGCTGCAGACCTATTTTCAGATCACAACTCTCTGGGATATAACATTAGCAGTCTTTGGGCTTCTCTCACTGTCTTAATCTGTAACCATAAGTAAATTAGTGTTAGAAATAAATAGTACTGTTTTTACTTCTCTATTTTATTAAACAATGGTAAAACGTACAAGTAAAAAGCAGGCTTGATTAGAATTAATGTAGGTGTAAAATAACAAATGAATAATTATATTTTCTCAAACAACAACAACAACAAACAAACAATAGCTAGGGAATAATTTCCTCTTCCATTTAGGGGTGATGGATCAGGAGTCCACTGAATAGACTTGGCAGAAAAATTAGTTCAAATAAAATGATTCTAGAATTTAAGTCTAAACAGTGTAAGAAAGCTTTTTTCTTGGCCACATAATTTTAGAAATTAGCAGCACTGACAATAACAGGATAACAGAATTCAAGTGCTGAAGACAAAGGTTTACTTATTTATTTTTTTAAGATAGTTAAGTATTTCTGTAGTACTGAGAATGCTTAAAACTATAACATATCTATGTATTGAGGTTCCTTCTGAGATACGACGCTGAGATGTATACAGGCATAGCAGGGAGAAGAGTTTGTGGTTTTTTTCAGCATAAAAGATCTTGGAGGAGGTGGGGCAAGATGGCGGACTGGTGAGCTGTATGCTTTAGTTACTCCTCCAGGAAAGTAGGTAGAAAGCCAGGAACTGCGTGGACTGGACAACACAGAGCAATCTCACTTTGGGCATACTTCATACAACACTCATGAAAATGTGGAACTGCTGAGATCAGCGAAATCTGTAAGTTTTTGTGGCCAGGGGACCCGCACCCCTCCCTGCCAGGCTCAGTCCCGTGGGAGGAGGGGCTGTCAGCTCCGGGAAGGAGAAGGGAGAACTGCAGTGGCAGCCCTTATTGGAAACTCATTCTACTGATCCAAACTCCAACCATAGATAGACTGAGACCAGACACCAGCGAATCTGAGAGCAGCCAGCCCAGCAGAGAGGAGACAGGAATAGAAAAACACAGCACGAAAAACTCCAAAATAAAAGCGGAGGATTTTTGGAGTTCTGGTGAACATAGAAAGGGGAAGGGCAGAGCTCAGGCCCTGAGGCTCATATGCAAATCCCGAAGAAAAGCTGATCTCTCTGCCCTGTGGACCTTTCCTTAATGGCCCTAATTGCTTTGTCTCTTAGCATTTCAATAACCCATTAGATCTGTGAGGAGAGCCTATTTTTTTTTTTTAATCCTTTTTTCTTTTTCTAAAACAATTACTCTAAGAAGCCCAATAAAGAAAGCTTCAAAGACTTGCAATTTGGGCAGGTCAAGACCAGAGCAGAACTAAGAGACCTCTGAGACAAAAGGCAATAATCCAGTGGCTGAGAAAATTCACTAAACATCACAACTTCCCAAGAAAAGGGGGGTGTCCGCTCACAGCCATCATCCTGGTGGACAGGAAACACTCCTACCCATAGCCAGCCCCATAGCCCAGAACTGCCCCAGACAACCCAGTGTGACGGAACTGCTTCAAATAACAGGCACACACCACAAAACTGGGCGTGGACATTAGCCTTCCCTGCAACCTCAGCTGATTGTCCCAGAGTTGGGAAGGTGGAGCAGTGTGAATTAACAAAGCCCCATTCAGCCATCATTTCAGCAGACTGGGAGCCTCCCTACACAGCCCAGCAGCCCAGAACCGCCCTGGGGGGACAGCACTCACCTGTGACATAGCAGTCATCCCTCAACAGAGGACCAGGGGGTGCACGGCCTGGAAGAGGGACCCACTTGCAAGTCTCAGGAGCCATACGCCAATACCAAGGACTTGTGGGTCAGTGGCAGAGACAAACTGTGGCAGGACTGAACTGAAGGATTAGACTATTGCAGCAGCTTTAAAACTCCAGGATCACCAGGGAGATCTGATTGTTAGAGCCACCCCCCACTCCCTGACTGCCCAGAAACACGCCCCATATACAGGGCAGGCAACACCAACTACACACGCAAGCCTGGTACACCAATTGGACCCCACAAGACTCACTCTCCCACTCACCACAAAGGCAAAGCAGGGGAAAACTGGCTTGTGGAGAACAGGTGGCTCATGGATGCCACCTGCTGGTTAGTTAGAGAAAGTGTACTCCACGAAGCTGTAGATCTGATAAATTAGAGATAATTCGTCTACAAATCTTAAAAGAACTCTATCAAGTTCAGCAAATGCCAAGAGGCCAAAAACAACAGAAAATTATAAAGCATATGAAAAAAACAGACGATATGGATAACCCAAGCCCAAGCACCCAAATCAAAAGATCAGAAGAGACACAGCACCTAGAGCAGCTACTCAAAGAACTAAAGAGGAACAATGAGACCATAGTACGGGATACAAAGGATATCAAGAAGACCCTAGAAGAGCATAAAGAAGACATTGCAAGACTAAATAAAAAAATAGATGATCTTATGGAAATTAAAGAAACTGTTGACCAAATTAAAAAGATTCTGGACACTCATAGTACAAGACTAGAAGAAGCTGAACAACGAATCAGTGACCTGGAAGATGACAGAATGGAAAATGAAAGCATAAAAGAAAGAATGGGGAAAAAAATCGAAAAAACTGAAACGGACCTCAGGATATGACAGATAATATAAAACGTCCGAATATAAGACTCATTGGATTTCCAGAAGGGGAAGAAAAGGGTAAAGATCTAGGAAGAGTATTCAAAGAAATTGTTGGGGAAAACTTCCCAAATCTTCTAAACAACATAAATACACAAATCATAAATGCTCAGCGAACTCCAAATAGAATAAATCCAAATAAACCCATTCCGAGACATATTCTGATCACACTGTCAGACACGGACGAGAAGGAGCAAGTTCTGAAAGCAGCAAGAGAAAAGCAATTCACCACATACAAAGGAAACAGCATAAGACTAAGAAGTGACTACTCAGCAGCCACCATGGAGGCGAGAAGGCAGTGGCACGATATATTTAAAATTCTGAGTGAGAAAAATTTCCAACCAAGAATACTTTATCCAGCAAAGCTCTCCTTCAAATTTGAGGGAGAGCTTAAATTTTTCACAGACAAACAAATGCTGAGAGAATTTGCTAACAAGAGACCTGCCCTACTGGAGATACTAAAGGGAGCCCTAAAGACAGAGAAACAAAGAAAGGACACAGAGACTTGGAGAAAGGTTCAGTACTAAAGATATTCAGTATGGGTTCAATAAAGGATATTAATAGAGAGAGGGGAAAAATATATATGACAAACATAAACCAAAGGATAAGATGGCTGATTCAAGAAATGCCTTCACGGTTATAACGTTGAATGTAAATGGATTAAACTCCCCAATTAAAAGATATAGATTCGCAGAATGGATCAAAAAAAATGAACCATCAATATGTTGCATACAAGAGACTCGTCTTAGACACAGGGACAAAAAGAAATTGAAAGTGAAAGGATGGAAAAAAATATTTCATGCAAGCTACAGCCAAAAGAAAGCAGGTGTAGCAATATCAATCTCAGATAAAATAGACTTTAAATGCAGGGATGTTTTGAGAGACAAAGAAGGCCACTACATACTAATAAAAGGGGCAATTCAACAAGAAGAAATAACAATCAGAAATGTCTATGCACCCAACCAAGGTGCCACAAAATACATGAGAGAAACACTGGCAAAACTAAAGAAAGCGATTGATGTTTCCACAATAATTGTGGGAGACTTCAACACATCACTCTCTCCTATAGATAGATCAAGCAGACAGAAGACCAATAAGGAAATTGAAAACCTAAACAATCTGATAAATGAATTAGATTTAACAGACATATACAGAACAGTACATCCCAAATCTCCAGGATACACACACTTTTCTAGTGCTCACGGAAGTTTCTCCAGAATAGATCATACGCTGGGACATAAAACAAGCCTCAATAAATTTAAAAGCATTGAAATTATTCAAAGCACATTCTCTGACCACAATGGAATACAATTAGAAGTCAATAAGCATCAGAGACTTAGAAAATTCACAAATACCTGGAGGTTAAACAACACACTCCTAAACAATCAGTGGGTTAAATGAGAAATATCAAGAGAAATTGCTAAATATATAGAGATGAATGAAAATGAGAACACAACATACCAAAACCTATGGGATGCAGCAAAAGCAGTGCTGAGGGGGAAATTTACAGCACTAAATGCATATATTAAAAAGGAAGAAAAAGCAAAATCAAAGAACTAATGGATCAACTGAAGAAGCTAGAAAATGAAAAGCAAACCAATCCTAAACCAAGTAGAAGAAAAGAAATAACAAGGATTAAAGCAGAAATAAATGACATAGAGAAAAAAAAAAACAATAGAGAGGATAAATATCACCAAAAGTTGGTTCTTTGAGAAGATCAACAAGATTGACAAGCCCCTAGCTAGACTGACAAAATGAAAACAAGAGAAGACCCATATAAACAAAATAATGAATGAAAAAGGTGACATAATTGCAGATCCTGAAGAAATTAAAAAATTTATAAGAGGATAGTATGAACAACTGTATTGCAACAAACTGGATAATGTAGAGGAAATGGACAATTTCCTGGAAACATATGAAAAACCTAGACTGACCAGAGAAGAAACAGAAGACCTCAATCAACCCATCACAAGCAAAGAGATCCAATCAGTCATCAAAAATCTTCCCACAAATAAATGCCCAGGACCAGATGGCTTCACAGGGGAATTCTACCAAACTTTCCAGAAAGAACTGACACCAATCTTACTCAAACTCTTTCAAAACCTTGAAGAAAATGGAACACTACCTAACTCATTTTATGAAGCTAACATCAATCTAATACCCAAATCAGGCAAAGATGCTACAAAAAAGGAAAACTACCGGCCAATCTCCCTAATGAATATAGATGCAAAAATCCTCAACAAAATACTTGCAAATCGAATCCAAAGACACATTAAAAAAATCATACACCATGACCAAGTGGGGTTCATTCCAGGCATGCAAGGATGGTTCAACATAAGAAAATCAATGTATTACAACCCATTAAAAATTGGAAACGGAAAAATCAAATGATCATCTCAATAGATGCTGAAAAAGCATTTGTCAAAATCCAACATCCATTTTTGATAAAAACACTTCAAAAGGTAGGAATTGAAGGAAACTTCCTCAATATGATAAAGAGCATATATGAAAAACCCACAGGCAGCATAGTACTCAATGGTGAGAGACTGAAAGCCTTCCCCCTAAGATCAGGAATAAGACAAGGATATCCACTGTCACCACTGTTATTCAACATTGTGCTGGAAGTGCTAGCCAGGGCAATCCGGCAAGACAAAGAAATAAAAGGCATCCAAATTGGAAAAGAAGAAGTAAAACTGTCATTGTTTGCAGATGATATGATCTTATATCTGGAAAACCCCAAGAAATCGACGATACAGCTACTAAAGCTAATGAACAAATTTAGCTAAGTAGCGGGATACAAGATTAATGCACATAAGTCAGTAATGTTTCTATATGCTAGAAATGAACAAACTGAAGAGGTAATCAAGAAAAAGATACCATTTTCAATAGCAACTAAAAAAACCAAGTACCTAGGAATAAACTTAATCAAAGATGTAAAAGAGCTATACAAAGAAAACTACATAACTAAACTAAAAGAAATAGAAGGGGACCTGAAAAGATGGAAAAATATTCCATGTTCATGGATAGGAAGGCTAAATGTCATTAAGATGTCAAACTCATCTACAGATTCAATGCAATCCCAATCAAAATTCCAACAACCTACTTTGCAGACTTGGAAAAGCTAGTTATCAAATTTATTTGGAAAGGGAAGATGCCTCGAATTGCTAAAGACACTCTAAAAGAGAAAAACGAAGTGGGAGGACTTACACTCCCTGACTTTGAAGCTTATTATAAAGCCACAGTTGTCAAAACAGCATGGTACTGGCACAAAGATAGACATATAGATCAATGGAATCGAATTGAGAATTCAGAGATAGACCCCCAGATCTATGGCCGACTGATCTTTGATAAGGCTCCCAAAGTCACTGAACTGAGTCATAATGGTCTTTTCAACAAATGGGGCTGGGAGAGTTGGATATACATATCCAAAAGAATGAAAGAGGACCCCTACCTCACACCCTACACAAAAATTAACTCAAAATGGACAAAAGATCTCAATATAAAAGAAAGTACCATAAAACTCCTAGAAAATAATGTAGGAAAACATCTTCAAGACCTTGTATTAGGCAGCCACTTCCTAGACTTGACACCCAAAGCACAAGCAACAAAAGAAAAAATAGATAATCGGGAACTCCTCAAGCTTAGAAGTTTCTGCTCCTCAAAGGAATTTCTCAAAAAGGTACAGAGGTAGCCAACTCAATGGGAAAAAATTTTTGGAAACCATGTATCTGACAAAAGACTGATATCTTGCATTTATAAAGAAATCCTACAACTCAATGACAATAGTACAGACAGCCCAATTATAAAATGGGCAAAAGATATGAAAAGACAGTTCTCTGAAGAGGAAATACAAATGGCCAAGAAACACAGGAAAAAATGTTCAGCTTCACTAGCTATTAGAGAGATGCAAATTAAGACCACAATGAGATACCATCTAACACCGATTAGAGTGGCTGCCATTAAACAAACAGGAAACTACAAATGCTGGAGGGGATGTGGAGAAATTGGAACTCTTATTCATTGTTGGTGGGACTGTATAATGGTTCAGCCATTCTGGAAGTCAGTCTGGCAGTTCCTTAGAAAATTAAATATAGAGTTACCATTCGATCCAGCGATTGCACTTCTTGGTATATGCCCGGAAGATCGGAAAGCAGTGACACGAACAGATATCTGCACGCCAATGTTCATAGCAGCATTATTCACAATTGCCAAGAGATGGAAACAACCCAAATGTCCTTCAACAGATGAGTGGATAAATAAAATGTGGTATATACACACGATGGAATACTACACGGCAGTAAGACGGAACGATCTCGTGAAACATATGACAACATGGATCAACCTTGAAGACATAATGCTGAGCGGAATAAGCGAGGCACAAAAAGAGAAATATTATATGCTACCACTAATGTGAACTTTGAAAAATGTAAAACAAATGGTTTATAATGTAGAATGTAGGGGAACCAGCAATAGAGAGCAATTAAGGAAGGGGGAACAATAATGCAAGAACAGATAAGCTATTTAACGTTCTGGGGATGCCCAGGAATGACTATGGTCTGTTAATTTCTGATGGATATAGTAGGAACAAGTTCACAGAAATGTTGGTATATTAGGTAAGTTTCTTGGGGTAAAGTAGGAACAGGTTGGAAGTAAAGCAGTTATCTTAGGTTAGTGTCTTTTTCTTACTCCCTTGTTACGGTCTCTTTGAAATGTTCTTTTATTGTATGGTTTTTTAAAAAAAAATTTTTTTTTTCCATACAGTTTATTTAAAAAAGAAAAAAGAGTTAAAAAAAAAAACAAAAAACAAAACAAAACCAAGGAAAAAAATATGTAGTGCCCCCTTGAGGAGCCCGTGGAGAATGCAGGGGTATTGGCCTACCCCACCTCGATGGTTGCTAACATGACCACAGACATAGGGGACTGGTGGTTTGATGGGTTGAGCCCTCTACCATCGGTTTTACCCTTGGGAAGACGGTTGCTGCAAAGGAGAGGCTAGGCCTCCCTATAATTGTGCCTAAGAGTCTCCTCCTGAATGCCTCTTTGTTGCTCAGATGTGGCCCTCTCTCTCTGGCTAAGCCAACTTGAAAGGTGAAATCACTGCCCTCCCCCCTACGTGGGATCAGACACCCAGGGAAGTGAATCTCCCTGGCAACGTGGAATATGACTCCCAGGGAGGAATGTAGACCTGGCACCGTGGGACGGAGAACATCTTCTTGACCAAAAGGGGGATGTGAAAGGAAATGAAATAAGCTTCAGTGGCAGAGAGATTCCAAAAGGAGCCGAGAGGTCACTCTGGTGGGCACTGTTATGCACACTTTAGACAACCCTTTTTAGGTTCTAAAGAATTGGGGTAGCTGGTGGTGGATACCTGAAACTATCAAACTACAACCCAGAACCCATGAATCTCGAAGACAGTTGTATAAAAATGTAGCTTATGAGGGGTGACAATGGGATTGGGAAAGCCATAAGGACCAAACACCACTTTGTCTAGTTTATGGATGGATGTGTAGAAAAGTAGGGGAAGGAAACAAACAGACAAAGGTACCCAGTGTTCTTTTTTACTTCAATTGCTCTTTTTCACTCTAATTATTATTCTTGTTATTTTTGTGTGTGTGCTAATGAAGGTGTCAGGGATTGATTTAGGTGATGAATGTACAACTATGTAATGGTACTGTAAACAATCGAAAGTACAATTTGTTTTGTATGACTGCGTGGTATGTGAATATATCTCAATAAAATGATGATTTAAAAAAAAAAAAAAAAAAAAAAAAAAAAAGGAACCAAACAGAGCTGAAGATCACAGTAACAGAAATTAAAAATTCCCTGGAGGGATTCAATAGCAGATTGGAGCTGGCAGAAGAATCCGTGACCTTGAAGATAAGACAATTGAAATCATTCAGTCTGAGGGGCAGAAGAAAGAATGAAAAGTGAACAGAGCCTGAGGATCCTGGGGGACACCATCAAGCATACCAATATACTCATTGTGGGAGTCCCAGAAGGAAAAGAAGGGAAGGTGCAGAGAGAATATTCAAGGACATAATGGCTTAAAACTTGCCAAATTTAATGAAAGATATGAGTTTACACATCCAAGACACTCAACAAATGCCAAACAGGATAAATCCAAATAGACTCACACAGTGACATAATCAAACTGTTGCATTCCAAACAAACAGAATTCTGCAAGCTGCAAGAGAGAAGCAATGTGTCACATACAAGAGATCCTCAATAAGATTAAGTGACAGTTTCTCTTACGGAACCATGGAGGCAAGAAGGCAGTGGGAAAAAAATATTTAAAGTACTAAAGCAAAAAATTGCCAAGCAAGAATTCTGTATCTGACAAAACTGTCTTTCAGAAATGAGGGAAGGATTAAGATATTCCCAGATAATCAAAAGCAGAGGGAGTCTGTCACCACTTAGAAAAGCCCTACAACAAATGCTAAATGGAGTTCTGTAGATTGAAAGGAAAGGACACTAGACAATTGACTGAAGCCACATGAAGATTCTAAGATCTCTGATAAAGATAATGAAATGGGTAAATATAAATAACCAATATTATTGTATTTTTTATTTGTAACTCCACTTTACTTCCTACATTATCTAAAAGCATAAAGTGTAGTGATGAAGCACTGGTTTCAGACTCATAATGTATAAAAGTGATTTGCAACAAGAACTACATAAAGGTGGAGGGGAATTGAGGGGTATGGGAACATAACGTGTGTATACTCCTGAAATTGGTATCAAAGCAAACAAGATTGTTATAGATTTAGGATGTTAAATTTAAGCCCCATGGTAACCTCAAATAGAACACCAGAGAATATGCAAACTCATAGAGACAAACTAGAGTCCATGTTACCAGGGACGGGGGTGCAAGGGGAATGAGGAGTTAATACAAAATCAGTGTAGGATTTCTGTTTGGAGTAAAGGAAAAGATCTAGTAAGGGATGGGGTGAGGGTAGTGCCACATTTGAACATGATTAATCTCTGTGAATGGTATGCTTAGGGGAGGGGTTGGTGAGAAGATTTATGTTGTATGTATTTCCACAGTTTAAAAAAAAGAAAGAAAGAAAGTACAGAGATAGTGACAATTAAATGTAGTACATGTTCCCGGATGGGATCTAAGAATGGAGGAGAAAAGGCTCAAAAGGACTTTATTAGGACATAAGAAAAACTTACAATATAGGTTATAAGCTTCATATCAATGTTAAATTTCTTGAATTTGGTAACTGCACCTAAGGTTATTACATAAGTGAATGTTCTTGTTCAAATGAAATGTACATGGAAGTATCATGTGTTTAAGGAGTGTGATGCGGGCAGCTTGCTCTCAGGTGTTCAGAAAATAGATAGACAAATAGATAAAAGATAGAATGATACGGCAGAGGTGGCAAAATCTGGGGGAGGCGGGGGCATGTTGGAGTTCTCCGTATGGGGTTTGTGGTATTTTTTGCAACTGTCTTGTAAGTTTGAAAGTATTGCAAAATAAAAAGTTTAAAAAATTTTAAAAAGATAATAAAGTCCCTTCTATTAAAAAAAAAAAAAAAAAAAGATTGAATCAGCGATCAAAAACCTCCCAACACTTCCCATATGGAGGAGCAAGCAAGGACAGGGAAATTGGAAATGTTTCTCCAAAACCATTCCCTGAGAGGCAGTGGAGTGGGAATCCTCTATGCTCTGAGATATGAGGAGTTTGTTAATAAACATTCTCCTTCCAAACATTATTGATTTTTTCATCTTTTCCCAATGACAGTATACATATCAAACTTTAGCAAACTGGCTTTTCAATTATAAATTTGGAATTGGTGAGTTAGTACAACTAATGTGGTCATATTACTTGTAAATGAACGATCGCTATTTTTCTACGTGAAAGTAGAATGATATTTAAGAGGAGGTAATCGTAGGCAGGTTATCTTTAGAAGTTTCTTCAATCCCCCAAATTTTGTACAATAAAGACTGAAAGAATAAAAACAAAAACAAACAAACAAAAAAACCTCCCAACAAAGAAAAGCCCAGGACCAGATGGCTTCACAGGTGAATTTTACCAATTATTACAAGAAGAATTAATATCAATCCTGCTCAAATGCTTCCAAAAAACTGAAAAGGAGGAAACACTACCCAACTCATTCTATGAGGCCAACATCATTGTAATATGAAAGCCAGATAAAGATACTACAAGTGAAGAAAATTTCAGACCCATATCTCTAACGAATATAGATGCAAAAATCCTCAAAATACTAGTAAATCGAATGCAACAACACATTAAAAGAATTATACACAGCGATCAAGTGGGTTTTAGTCCAGGCATGCAAGGGTGGTTCAACATCAGAAAATCAATTATCATAATACACCTTAAGATACTGAAACGGAAAAACCACATGCTCATCTGGATTCATGCAGAAAATGTATTTGACAAAATCCATCGTCCTTTCTTGATAGAAGCACTTCGAAAGGTAGGAATCAAAGGAAACTTCCTCAACAGGATAAAAGGCATATATGAAAAAGTAACAGCTAACATCATACTCAACAGTGAGAGACCGAAAGCTTCCCCTCTTAGATCAGAAACAAGACAGGGATGTCCACCGTCACCACCGTTATTCAACTTTGTGCTAGGAGTTCTAGCTACAGCAATTGGGCAAGAAAAAGAAACAAAAGGCAAGAAAGCTATAAAAACTTTATTTGCAGACAAGATCATGCATTTAGTCATGAAAAAACTACAACAACAAGATTGTGCATTAAGTTATGAAAAAACTACGACAAAGCTACTAAAGCTAATAAATCAGTTCAGCAAAGTGGCAGGATACAAGACCAATGTGTAATTTTCTTCTCTTGTAGTGTCTTTATTCTGGCTAGAAAATCCCTATGAAACCATCTGATCCTGGGATTTTTTTTTGTTGGGAGACTTTTGATGACGGATTCAATCTTTTTACTTGTAATTGGTCTGTGAAGTCATCTATTTCTTCTAAAGTCAATATCAGCTGTTCATGCATTTCTAGGAATTTGCCCAGTTCATCTAGGTTGTTTAATTTGTTGGCATAGAGTTGTTCATAGTATCCTTTTATGATCCTTTTTATTTCTGTGTGTTCAGTAATACTGTCCCCCTCACATTTCTTATTTATTTGGATCTTCTCTCTTTTCTCTGTTATTGACATTCCCAAACACCAATTTTGGTTTTGTTAATTCTATTGTCTTTTTATTCTCATTTATTTCTGCTCTAGTCTTTGTTTTTCCTTTCATTCTGCTGGCTTTGGGATTAGTTTGCTGTTGTTTTTCTAATTCCTTCAGGTGTGCAATTAGGTCTTTAATTTTAGCTCTTTCTTTTTTAATGTAAACCTTTAGGGCTATCAATTTCCCTCTTAGCCCTGCCTTCACCGCATCACATAAAGTTTTAAAATGTTGTGTTTTCACTTTCATTCATCACAAGATATTTACTGATTTCCTTTGTAATTTCTTCTTTGACCCACTGATCGTTCTCTGCCAGTTATTGATTTCCAGCTTCATTACAATATAGTCAGAGAAAGTGCTTTGTATAATTTCAATCTGTTTGAATTTATGAGACTTGTTTTGTGACCCCAACATGTGGTGTATCTTGGAGAATGATCCATGAGCACTTAAGAAGAATGTGGGAGTGTGCATAGCCCCCTCTTGGGCAGCCCCGCCACGGCCCGCACCGGGTCCCGCGGACAGGGGCGCGATTTACCTCCGGCCGTAGCCCACCCAGATGACAACAGCCCCCCTACCCCCACCCCCTCCAAGCCATCTAATTCAATATTTACAAGAAACTCCCCTGCTTGGTTTTAAAATCGCTGGCCACACAAGGAACAATTTATTTCTCACTTCAGTACAGAAGGAAAACCCAGGCTTGTACTTGCAGAAGAAAAATCTAGGCTTGTGCTTTATTCTTTAAAAATACACATGTAAATAAATACAAATTAAGGATAAACCGCTTATCATCTGCGCGCCCCCCACCCCACCACCAAAGTAGGCGCCCCTCTTTCCTCCTGTTGCACACAATTAAAGCCAATTTTGCAAGGGCTCCGGGCCCCCGCGCCTGTCGGGGCGGCCCCCGCAGCTGCGGCCCTGTAACTTTAAACCTGGCCTGAGCTCATCGTTTTGGCGCGGGCCAAACGGAGACAGGGGGCGGGCCTTGCGCGCCCGGGTCTGGGACCACCTTACTGCCCACCCGGCTCCCCGCCCTCACTGGGAGAGATATATGCTGATGCCTCAACGAAAGGTCTTAACTGCAAAGTTGGCTCTCCCGGAGGTCGGTCTCCCCGCGGCTGCCCGCGAAGGAGGACGGGACTCCCGCCGCGCTGGGGCGTTTGCTCCCCGCTTTCCAGTCCCCCCTCTCCCGCTCCTCCAGGCGAGGACCCGGGGCTGCCGAGCTTTTCCTCTCCCCCGATCCCCCCCAAAGAAAAACTAGCTGCTGGGCCCCCAAAAGATCGACTCAATGGGAGAGATGCTGAAGGTACCACTTTTGCTCTGCGTTTTGGGAAGCGCGTCGCTCTGGGTGCTGGCAGGAGCCAGCACTATCCGACCTGAAGATGGTGTGGTGACCCCAGGTGTGGAAGATGGCACCGTGTCCCCAGGTGTGGAAGATGGCGCCGTGTCCCCAGGTGTGGAAGACGGCGCCGTGTCCCCAGGTGTGGAAAATGGCGCCGTGTCCCCAGGTTTGGAAGATAACTTGGTGACTCCAAGTGCCAGTGAACAGCCCGATAAGTCTGCTGGCTTGACAACTCAGGGACTGACAACTACAAAGAGTGTGACAGTCATTCACGTCACGGATCGGACACCTCTAGAAAGCACAGAAGAAAGTCAGAAGACCACAGCCTCAAATGTGGGAACTGGTCACTCTGATGGTTTGACAACAGTAACCCTGGTTGGAATCATAGTTGGGGTCTCACTAGCCACTGCCTTCATCGGTGGAGTCATCTACATGGTTGTGCGAAAAACGTCAGGAAGATACATGCCCTAAAGGGCTAAAGGGTTGTGCCCTTCTGCCAACATGTTTTACAAAGAGAGTTTCCTATTTCAACCTGTCCCTGAGCCTTTCTGAGGATATGGCCTTTGGAAACGCTGCCCACTCCTGCTGAAAATCCACGGTGATTCCTCTACTTGCCAAAGTGACCAAAGGAAGGAATTCCCAAGACTTGCTCCTCTAAGAATTTGCCTTTTGAAACTCTTTTAATATAAATTTTGTAAAGAGGATTTTTAAATGCATAGAAAATGGAGAAAAATTATATAAAGGGATTTGTAACTAAGACAGTATAATTCCATCCATGTTAGAAACTGTAATTGCGTCTTCGTTCTAAACATTCCCTGTAATTGTTAAAATGAAAAGGAATCTTGAAATATTTATACTGATGGGAGTATTTGCGTCCCATGCTGTGTCAGTAAATGGCACAAGCATTTTGCAATTTCTGATCTGCTGAAATATACACATTCTGGTCTAGTTTGTGTCTGTTTTTAAAGTCCTGTGAATAATCAAGCAGAAAATCTAAACTTGAGTAATATGTCATGAGCAGCAGCCTTTAGCTGTTCCAGATAAATAATTTCAAAGGCATCCATTTTAATTCATAAACAGGAAGTATCTATATTTTGGGGAAGGCATTTTGTTTCACACAAACAAGGACACCAGACAGCCTCCCAGGTCCACTTTACCACCTTCTTCAGCAACAATTTGATGACTCAAAGATTTCCTAGCTGCCTCCTTTATGGGATCCTGAGCTAAGGGATGGACTGCTCTTCCCTATGACAAAAAATCTCCAGATTGCTGCATTCTTGATGCCGAAGAGGCTCCTGGATGCCCAATTGTGCTAGAGGCTCAAGTGTTATAACATATTCTTTTCGCCTCAAAGGAAAGATAGGGAAGGGAAAATAAGTTTGTACAATACTGATTTTAAGAAAGTAGCTAGATTTAAAGATTCAATTTTTAAAAAGATATTCCCAATCTTTATGACCTCCCACACATTTCTGTGGGATCATATTGAAAAGTTCTGAAGAAGGAAGCTCGCAGCTCCAACTCAGCCCATCTCTTCCCGAAGGTCAACTGAAATCTTTTTCCTAAACAGAAAGTTTTCATGCTGAGCAGATGCACTGTTGTGATTGTGGTTGTACAGTTCTGATGTCCTCTAAACCCGTACGAGTTCCTAAAACAGGAAAAGTAAACTGTCAGTCGGAAGCACAGCCTGCTCCTCCCCATTTTTTTTTTTTTCAGTAATGTGTGGGATATTGTTTTAAACAGTGGGCCCTTGGTTTACCCAAATCCTGCTGGTCCACCAGCCAAGGTTCCATATTTGAAAATCAGCTGATCAAGAGAAGGGCTTAAATCTTCTTCAGTTTCATCATTCAGATTCCCAAATGGGAGTTAGAAATAATACCCATTTCTTCTTTCTTGTCCTTTCCTTTCTTTCCCCTCACTGTGAAAAATAATAATCCATCCCAAGTCATACACTGGACCCCAATGCCTGCTGAGACAGGACTATGGGTTTCTTTGTCATGACTGTGTTGGTATTCAATGCAGTGTAGACATGTTTTCAAATAAAAGAGATGATTGGGTACAAAAAAAAAAAAAAAGGAAGAATGTGTATCATGCTGTCTGGGGGGTGCGAAGTTCTGTACATGCCTATTAGGAATAGCTCATTCATCACATTATTCGGGTTCTCTGTTTCCTTACTGAACCTCAGTCTCAAGGTTCTATTGATGAGAGTGGTGAACTGAAGTCTCCAGCTATTATTGTAGAGACATCTATTTCTCTGTTCAATTTGGCAATGTTTCCTTCATGTATTTGGGGGCACAATGGTTAGGTTCATACATATTTATGATTCCTATTTCTTCTTGGTGGGCTGCCCCTTTTATTAGTATATATAGTGTCCTTCTTTATCTTTTATAACAGTTTTGCATTAAAGTCTATTTTGTCTATATTAGTATATCTCAGCTCTTTTTTGTTACTATTTGCATGGAATAGGGGTGATATCATCAACATGGTGACATAAACAGCTACTGAAAACCTCCCTCCAGAGATTCAATGGGAAAAAAAAGGACAGTTCTCAATTACTGAGAACTCTGGAGGAAGATACAGACTGGAGAAGGACCCTACAAATGCCGAGTTGAACAAAGAGAAAAAATATCAGGTAGGAATCTTCAGTCCTGGACCAGCTGGTTGTTTCCCCCATCCCTCAGATGGTCTCACATAGCATGGGAAGGGCACAGAAACAGCAGCCTGGATCCTCCCAATAGGGACATAGACTATAAAATCTCTCACAGCAGTGAGACAAACCCCCAATTCAAAACCCATGGGACCGAGAAGCACATTTCAAGAACCAGGTCAGTGAGGGACAAGAGTCTGAGAAAATGTACATACAGACTGTATTTCCAGCCCGGGGCCTAAAAAGCCCTTCCCCTACCAGAGGGAAACAGCAGTGGGCAGCTGTTTCCTTGCCTGGAGGACACCTGAAAAACTGGGAGTCCTCTGCTGCGGTCACAGTTGACTCGTCTGGGGGGGGTGGCGGCCGGTTGCTAAATCCTAGGCTCTCGGGATTGCTCGGAGGGTACCGGCGGCGGGGGCTCTTTCCCGGAGGTGAGGGCGAGGCGGGGGACTGGGCCCGGTCCCCGGCGGTGGCGTGCAAGGTGTGGAGGGCGGCGAGAAGGAACAGGCGGGACACGTCTCTTTGAGGGTGAAGAAGCCAAGAGAGTTTATTAGGGGAGAGTACAAGCTTATATCGGGCGGTTTAGAGGGCGGGGTAGCTGTAGAGGTTAAAGGCTTGGATTGGTTCTGAGAGGGCGTGGAGGTTGATTGAAAAGGGGCGGGAGTTGCTCCGGTAACGAAGAGGGTGGAGGGTGCGGGTAAGGCACGGGGGGGGGGGGGTTTCTCCAGCAAGCCCTCCCCAACGGTTGTACTTTGGGGTGAGGAAATGGGGCCTGCATTCGGCTCCACTTTCTCAGGCCCGGGGGGCCGTGGAGGGCGCTACCACCCGTGCCCCACTACCTTTCCTAGGGGCTGATCAGTTCCCCTGGCCCAGGCCCGCCAAGTCGGAACTCGATAACAGTGTCCCGCATTTCCCCCTTCTTTTCTAATTAGAGGAAGAAGCTTACCGGAGAGATCCGCCAAGGGATGAGGGAAAGGGGAGGTGGGGGAAGGGATAGGGGTAGATGGTAGTTAGAGAGGCTGGAGCTCGACGTTGGTGCGGCGCCCGGGCGTTCGAGAGGGGCCTCGCTGCTTGCGGGATGGACGAGGGTGGCGACGCTGCGGAGGGTCAGCTTCTTCAGTGGAGGCAAGTTGTTGATACTGGACTTGCACAAATGATGAAAAGACAGCATTGGCTTGGTTCTTAGCAAGCTGGACAATTCTGCGGATAATGCAGGGCCCTAGGGTGAGAGCTAGAATAATCATTAGTAGGGGGCCGATGAGAGGGAGGAGGTATGGGAGGAGGGGGGTAAAGATGTGGGACCAATAGTTGGTGGTTTCACGGTTTCTTTTGCGTTGTTCTAGTCCCTCTCGGACCTTTTTTAGGCTGTCTTCGGCGAGACCTGTGGAATTGGCATATACACAGCACTCTTCTCCTAGGGCGGCGCAAAGGCCTCCTTCTTTGAGGAGGAGAAGGTCGAGACCTCGGCGGTTTTGGAGCACGACCTCAGAGAGGGAATTGACAGAATTTTTAAGATGGGAAATAGCGTCTTGTAGGTGACGAATGTCCTCGTCAACAGCCGCCCGGAGGTGAGTTAGGGCGGAGCCTTGACTGGCTAATGCAGCAATTCCGGTGCCAGCGCCTGCAAGACCTAGGAGGGAGGTAATTATGAGGGCGGTGATGGGTTCTCGCTTTTGCAGAGTGGCAGGAACTGCAGTTTTTTTTAGGCGGAGGAAGAAGTCTTCCTCGCTGTGGTATAGGACCCTAGGGATAAGGACAATTAGGAGGCAAGTTTCATTAGTTGTATTGAGGGTCTGCACATTAAGGCAGGGGGTAAGTCCTGTAGAGGAGCAGAGCCATTGGGAGGAGTTGTGAGGAATAAGAAACTTGGCAGAGCTGCTGGGAGATGAGTAGTTGGCACAAGCTGTGAGGTTGGGAGAGTTACTTGAGCGAGGGCGGATGCACTGTCCTGTAAAGGAGACTGAATGAAAGGTTAGGGGGACGGCAGAGGTATTCCAATTGCATTCCGAGGGGCTATTCTCTGTATTTTCTGAAAAGGAAAGGTTGGAGGCGACGGGCTCATACAGGGAGGAGGAGGTGCAGAGGCAAAGCCAGCAGGAGGAGGTAAGATTGGGGTTGGAGGAATTCACTGAGGTGAAGGCTGCTTGGATAAGGCCGAGGAGGGGAGAGGAGTAACGAGAGGGGGGCAGAAAAGGTTGGGGTGGTGGGGTTGGCGATGCGCTGTTTGTAGCTGAGGTGCGGTTTCCGGATGCGCTGCTTGTACTTGAGGTGCAGCTGGAGGGCTGTGGATTAAGGGGGTTAAGGACTTGGTTGGGACCTATGCCAGAGGGTGTTTTTAATGCAGTATTTTGGCATGGTTGGCTTGTTGCGGTCGCAGTTGACTCGTCTGGGGGGGGGTGGCGGCCGGTTGCTAAATCCTAGGCTCTCGGGATTGCTCGGAGGGTACCGGCGGCGGGGGCTCTTTCCCGGAGGCGAGGGCGAGGCGGGGGACTGGGCCCGGTCCCCGGCGGTGGCGTGCAAGGTGTGGAGGGCGGCGAGAAGGAACAGGCGGGACACGTCTCTTTTAGGGTGAAGAAGCCAAGAGAGTTTATTAGGGGAGAGTACAAGCTTATATCGGGCGGTTTAGAGGGCAGGGTGGCTGTGGGGGTTAAAGGCTTGGATTGGTTCTGAGAGGGCGCGGAGGTTGATTGAAAAGGGGCGGGAGTTGCTCCGGTAACGAAGAGGGTGGAGGGTGCGGGTAAGGCACGGGGGGGGGGGGTTTTCTCCGGCAAGCCCTCCCCAACGGTTGTACTTTGGGGTGAGGAAATGGGGCCTGCATTCGGCTCCACTTTCTCAGGCCCGGGGGGCCGTGGAGGGCGCTACCACCCGTGCCCCACTACCTTTCCTAGGGGCTGATCAGTTCCCCTGGCCCAGGCCCGCCAAGTCGGAACTCGATAACAGTGTCCCGCACTCTGCCACAAATAAAACAGGGGGCACAGCCCCACATGGAGCCAGATCTTGGCTGGCAAAATGAGGGCACAGGAATCCCACAGTTTCAGCACCACCTGTTCAGACACAGCCTATGCTCAGAGGCAGAACAGCTTCTGAAGACAGTTAAGTTACCAAAAAGCAGCATCTCCTGGACAGACCGGAAAGCGCAAGGGAATCAAAGGGCTTTTAAAAGACTCTACAGACCCTGTCTTAGCACCACTGGAGCTGCTCTACATCCCCTGCATGGAAAACTGGCCCTGTTTTCACTGAGAAATATGGGTGAACCAACTGTTAAAGCACAGCCCTAAAAAAAACCCAGGTCTTCCTGGCCAGAGAAAAACAGAACTCTGGGAGCAAGCAGACTTGTTTTTACCACACACAGACACCTTGCTGATGGGCCCAGTGCCTAACCCCAATCCCTGAGGCAGGTTGCTGTGGGCACTTGGTTTTGCGGGGAGACAGTGGGGGTAGAGCCAACATGAAAACTGGCCAGTGAGAGATGAACAGATACAGAACACAGCAATCCAACAACAAAACCCTAGGCAAAAGAGAAAATGACCTCCAGAATAAACTAATCAAGAAAATGAGATGCCTAGACACCAGCAAAATATCACACATGATGCCAGGATGCATGAACATATGGCCCAGTCAAAGGAACAAACTAACTCCTCAACTGAGATACAGGAGCTGAAACAACTAAGTAAAGATCTTCAGACAAATCTTTTACATGAAATCAACAAGTTAAAATAAAATGTGGCAAAAGAGATGAAGGATATAAACAAGACACAGAGTAACCATAAGAAGAAACTGAAAGCTTCTGAAACAAAAAACAAACGGCAGAACTTACAGGAATGAAAGGCACAACAGAAGAGATGAGAAACCCAATGGAGACATACACAACAGCAGATTTGAAGAGGCAGAATAGATCCAAATAGACCTACTCCAAGACAAATCAGATTCTCAAATGTCAAAGACAAAGAGAATTCTCGAAGCAGCAAGAGAAAAGCAATCCATCACATACAGGGGAAGCCTGACAAGACTAAGTGTGGATCTCTCAGCAGAAACTGTGGAGGCGAGAAGACAGTCATATGACATATTTAAGATACTGAAAAACTGCCAACCAAGAATTCTATATCTGGCAAAACTGTCCTTCAAAAATGAGGGAGAGTATATTTACAGATAAACAGACACTAAGAGAATGTGTGAACAAGAGACCTGTTCTATAAGAAGTACTATTTGCGTGGAATATCTTTTTTCAACCTTTCACTTTCAATGTCTTTGGGTCTAAGGTGAGTCTCTTGCAGACAGCATATAGCTGGATCATGCTTTCTTCTACATTCTGCCAATCTTCATCTTTTGATTAGAGAGTTTAATCAATTAACATTCAGTGTTATTACTGGAAAGATAGTGATTACCTAAGCAATTTTATCATTTGGTTTTTATACATCCTATTTTGTCACTGTTTTTTTCCTTTTAGTTACCTTTACTCATAATCTTCATTTGTTCACACTACTCCAAGTCATACTCTCTTGCTTTTCACTTTCAACCTGCAGAACTTCCTTTAGTATTTCTGGTAGGGCAGATCTCTTGATAACGAACTCTCTGCTTCTGTTTATCTAAGAAGATTTTAAACTCTCCCTTGGTTTTGAAGGATAGTTTTGCTGGATAAAGAATTTGGGGCTGGCAGTTTTGCCTCTTTCAGTACCACTGAAACAGAGCATAACACTGCCTTCTCACCTCCACAGTGTCTGCTGAATAGTCAGTACTTAGTCTTATGTTGTTTCCCTTATATGTGGTTAATCACTTCTCCCTGCTTTCAGAACTTTCTCCTCTCTTCAGCATTTGACATTCTGATCAGAATGTCTTGGAGTGGGTTTATTTGAATTTATTCTCTTTGGAGTTTGTTGGGCACCTTTGATTTGCATGTTTATATCATTCAGAAAGGTTGGGATGTTTTCCCCAACAATGTCTTCGAATACTCTTCCTAGCCCTTTACTCTTCTCTTCACCTGCTGGAACACCAATGATTCTTTTATTTGTGCACTTCATGTTGTCCACCATTTCCTGAAGATCCATTTCAAATTTTTCCATTTTTTTCACCATTCGTTCTTTGTGCTTTTGCAATCCATTGCCTGCCACTGAGTTCGCTAATTTGTTCCTGTAGCTCTTCAAATCTGCTGTTACGTGTCTCAAGAATATTTTTAATTTGATCAACAGTATCTTTTATTTCCATAAAATACACTATTTTTTAAAAAATTTACTCTTGAAAATTCTTTATGCTCTGCTAGGGTTTTCTTCACGTCCTTTATATACTAAGCCATGACACTGATGTTTGCATGTACTTCTCTGATTAATTGCTCCAAGTTGTGTCTTCTCTTTTTAATTTGGATGTTTGAGTTATCCATATCTTCTGGTTTGATCATATGCTGTATAATTTTCTGTTATTTTTGGTCTCTTGGCATTTGCTTATCTTGATAAGGTTCTTCTAGGATAAGGATTATTTGAACATTTATCTACAATATGGCAGAGCTACAGCTTGGTGGAGTGCACCTTCCCTGACCTACCAGCAGATGGCCTCCTTGAGCCACCTCTTACCCTCAAACCAGTTCTCTCCCAACTTTGTCTATGCACTGAGTGTGGGTCCAAACCATGTGGGAGTCCAATCAGTGTACCAAATTTCTGTGTGTCCTGGGGACTGCCAGCCCTGTGGCTGAGAACATGCCCCGCGCAGTTTGGCAGGGAGTCTACTCCAGGACACAGTGGTCCTGGCTGTTCCTAGGGCTGCGGGTGGAGTACTCTGGGGCTGCAGAGCTGTGCATCTCACCTTAAAACTCAAATGTCACACAGTCCCTGTCTTCCATGTGTCCACAAGTCCCTGGAACTGGGGAAGGGCTCCTGGCTCTTCTGTGCAGCACCCTTATTACTAGGCTGTGCACACTGAGGGCTTCTGTGGAGAAGAGTGGATGCCATTACAATCCCACTGAATCCCGAATTCCGTTAAGGAAGTCTTTGGCCATGGGGCTGTGAACGGTCGTCTCCCCAGCCAAATGAAAATACGGCTGCATGGGGTGTGGAAAGCTGCCCCCTTCCACGCTGGTCTGCTTGCTCCAACTGCCAGTCCCTGACATGTCGACTTTTTGCCGCAGGTCTGTGTAGGGTTATCACCTGAGCCAAGTGCTGAGGAGGGTGCCTGGTGCATGCAAGGCTGTTCCCCTCCAGGTTGTCAGCCAGCTCCAATCACCCATTCCCCTGCAGCATTCCAGGCTGAATGCTCACTGATTTTAAATGCAGTCTGTTGGCTTTTCCACATACACATTCACTATGGGGGCAGAAATTCCTGTCCAGCCGGTGAAACCCTGGAACTGCTGTTCTAGAGCACTTTGTCTTTTACCTAGTGTTTTTCATGGATAAGAATTTTGCTCTGTCTCTCTAATCCACCATCTTCATATTTGTCTTAATATCCTTTTCCTCTTTTGCCATATTTTCCTTCATCTCCTTGTATTGATTTAGGAGATTTGTTTGAACTTTGATAAGTTGTTCCAAATTCTGTGTGTCCTGATATAACTATGCAAATGTCCTGTGTTCTGTGTGTCCTGATATAATGTCCTGTGTTCTGTGTGTCCTGATATAAATGTCCTGTGTTCTGTGTGTCCTGATATAATGTCCTGTGTTCTGTGTCGTGACATAAATATGCAAATGTCCTAAAATATGCAAATGTCCTAAAATAAGTTTTAATTTATTTCCTTTACTTGGCCATACCTTCCTGTTTCTTAGTATAGCTTGTGGTTTTTTGCTGATGTCTAGATACCTGATTACCTTGATGAGTTACCTCTGAAGGTCAATTTTTCTGTCTTGTCTAGGGATTTATTGCTGATGGGCTTTGTGTTAAGAGTTGTCTTTGACGCTTTGTCCATCTTATTCTGGTCCTGTAGACTAGTTCATGTTTAACTGATAGGATCTTTTCAGCTCTTCTTCATCTGATTCTTGCCCTGGATATGTGGCACAATTTTTATGACTGTACTTTTTGTAAACTTGTTTCACCTCCAGGAGAAAGCTTCCTTTCCTCAGTGCCTTCTCTGGGAGTCTTGATCTGTACTGTTTGTTTTTCCCTCTATCTTTTTTTTACACTCCTTTCATTGTCTCTAGTTGCTTTTTCTGAGGGGCAAATTCTGGGAAGAGGGTCACCGCAGAAAGGACTTTCCCACATCAGTATTTCTCAGCCAATACAGGGCCAAGGACCCATGAAGCAGGTGCTGACCAGCTCTAAAGAGCCCTGGGGAGGGGGACCAGAAGGGGTGCCAAAAGCCTCCTTGACAGCTCCCCAAATTGAGAATTCCAGGCCTACCTAGCAAATGCAGACCCCCACCCTCCCGCTGCTAACTGTCCCCCACAGCCCTGAGACACATATTTAAATCTCCACACTCTCTACCTTTGTCCCTGGTGGGGTTGAAACAATGGCTGCTGCCACTCTTGTCCAGAACAGAGTGAAACACTAGCTCAGAGCTGGGACACAGCAATCTGAATCTGCTAATCAAAAGCCGTGATCAGTGATTGGCCATGCCCACTCGTTTTGGGGGAAGAGGATTCCTACGTCCCTTTCTGCCACCAGTGAGCCAGCCAGGGACTGGACCCCACAAAGGTCTGCCATGAGACTGGGGATGGGTGCCACAAGCTGCTGTTCTTCCCTGGATGCTGTAACATGTTTTTCTGGTCTCATGAGTTTCAAAATCACTGTTTCAGACAGTTCCTCCCAATTTAATAGTTTCCTCCCTGGAAGAACTGAGTCCTGGAGCTCTCTACTCTGCCAATCCCAGGCTTAACTCCTACTATTTTTTAGTTGCTTTTTCTTTGATTTCAGCATTCACTTTGGCTGTGCTCCAGATTTCTGAGAAAATTGGTTCTGACAGTTTTTGCTTGATTTTCGATGTTTCTTGGGGAGATTTGGAGCTTTTTACTCTGCACTCTTCCTAACCTCAGTCCCCAGAATTTTAATATATATAAATAAATTTAGTTTTCTAAAAACTTCACTATGTAGCCCTTATTTTACCTCAGAATGTGAGAAAACAATAAAAACTTCATTCTAGAATGGCACTGGTCTATGAATGAGTATCAGGGAACCATCATTCCATGTCCCTTACAATATGAAACACCACCTCAAGTGATGCGACTTTACCTGTGACTCTGGCCCTCAGTGCTACTTCTTCCCTATCTTTAATCTGGACTTCACTTGGAATTTATTTACAGAACATTCCCCTAACAGTTATTTTTATATATAACAGTTATATTTAAATTAACAGTCACATGAATTTTCCAAGACATATTTATTATATCATATAAGGTTTACAATGCAAGTCATTTCTACTTGTTAATTACAGGATTAAAAGTGCTAAAACACAGCCAAAGATGGGACAATCTGAGCTTTAGTAAGGATATTAATTGCAATGGATTGAAAGTCATCAAATATGTTAAAGTCCCTGAATTAATAAAGACACTAAAAATAATTAATGAACACTTCTTGAGGATGACAGCAAATAAATTCAATATCTTTAAACCTGTTAAACACAGAAAAAGAATCAAGCAGTCTGAAATTTACCACTAGGAGACACATAATAGTTGAGGGGAGGCATCTCAGTAATCTTGCTAAGTGAAAAGGAAATTAAAGAATCAGAATATCACCACTGTTCAATTGCTACTGAATTAATGAATCTAGGTATTAAGCATCAACAGTTGATAACATCGCAAAAAGAAAGACAACAAGATATGTTGTAGCTTCTAATGGAAGAATACAAACTCCCCAACATTCTTGCCAATATAATTGAAATTACACTTGATCAAACCTCTAGGCCAGATGCCAATTTGCAGGAAATACAGAATTCATCATAAGTATACAGTCTGTTAAAAACAAACTGAGGAAGACTCTAGGTCAAAGGGCTCTCATTCTTCAGTAGAAAACTTGTAAGGAAAAGAAAGGTATGAAGGAGAAACCTTTAGATTAAAAGATATTGAAGACAAATCAAATATTTAAAAAGGCAGCAAGACTACACTCCAGTGTATAGGGATAGGCATATGGGTGATAAAACTATAATGAAAGACAAGGAAGTAAGAGAGTAAAAGGGATCACAGGGTAAAGCCTTGAGGGTAAGGAAGACAGATGGGATGGGATGGGGTACATGGAGGGCTTCCAGGAGAGCTGACATGGTTCTATTTCTTGACCTGGGTGGTGCTTACAAGAGTGTTCACGTTAAAATAACTCTAAACTATTCATGTATGGGTTTTTGTGTGTATTTTTCTGCATTTGTGTTTTACTTTATAATAGAAGAGGACACGTATGCCACTTCCACACTGCAAGAAGACTGACCTGCTTCCTCAGCCCTCCTCCTGACCACCTTTACGGCTCTGAACACACTGTGGTACACCTGTTTGTTTACTTTCCTGTCAGTCTCATTATACACTGTCTACTCTTAGAACTTAAAGACAATACTTTATAAGCAATACTTTATAATACTTTATAAGCAAGGCAACTCATAATGTTTGGGAAATGAATCAATGACACTGTGAGCAACAACTGCCATTTAACTTTTAACTATATCTTTTTTTTAAATTTTATTTTGAAATAAATTCAAAGTTATAGGAACAGTTGCAAAAACAATACAAACCCCATACACAGAATTCCAGCATATCCTCACCCCCTTCCCCCGATACCCTGATCCACCAACTTTAACATGTTGTCACACCACCATTTCTCTTTCCCTCCCTCTCTCCCTTCCTCCCTCTCTATCATCCATCATCTACTGCTCTGTCTTGTGAACATATGAGAGCAAGCCTCACACATCCTTGAACAAACACTGTAATTCACATATACAATTCCCATGAACAAGAACATTCTTTTACACAATCTCATTAAGCGCAGCTAAGAAGTTTAAGAAATTCAACATTAATACAAAGCTTACATTCTATATTTCCTTTTTTTTCTTTTTTTTTTTTCCTTATGTTTCAACTGTGTCCTCTGAGCCTCCTGTCCGCCATCGTCAGATCCCATCCAGGATCAACCTTGGCATTTAATTGTCATCTATTTAGACTGTCTTTTCTTTTCAATTGTGGAAACATATATACAGCCTAAATCTTCCCATTCCACCCCCTCCCTAGCATTCCATTAGTGGGATTAATCACATTTAGAATGCTGTAAAGCTATCACCTTCCCACCATCCATTACTAGAAATTTCCCTTCACCTCAAACAGCAACCCTACACTCATTTCTTAATTCCCCATTGCTCCTTCCCCCACTTTTCATAATCCATACTCTACTTTTCATCTCTATGGTCATATTCTCTGATAATTTCTTTGTGTTTACTGTGGGGCTTAAAATTAATCTCTTAAATCCATAACAATCTTGTTTTTCTTTCATACCAACTTAACTTCAATAGGACACATAAATTATGTTCCTATACTCCTCTATTCCCCCACCTTTATATACTTCTTGTCAAAAATTACATATTTTACATTGAGTCCAAAACCACTGATCTGTCATTAGAGTTTGTGTATTTTATATCATGTAGGAAGTAAATAGTGGAGTTACAAATCAAAAATTATTGACTTCTATCTGTATTCTATTGTGGTCAGAGAATATGCTTTGAATATATTCAATTTTTTTTTTTTTAATTTATTGAGGCTTGTTTTATGTCCCAGCATATGGTCAATTCTGGAGAAAGATCTGTGATCACTAGAGAAAAATGTGTGTCCTGGTGATTTGGGATGTAAAGTTCTATATATGTCTGTTAAAATTCTCTATATCTCTCTCTCCTTTCTTTGTTTCTCTGTCAGTAGGGCTCCCTTTAGTATCTCAAGTAGGGCAGGTCTCTTGTTAGCAAATTCTCCCAGCATTTGTTTGTCTGTGAAGAATTTAAGCTCTCCCTCAAATTTGAAGGAGAGTTTTGCTGGATAAAGTATTCTTGGTTGGAAATTTTTCTCTCTCAGAATTTTACATATGTCATGCCACTGCCTTCTCGCCTCCATGGTGGCTGCTGAGCAGTCACAACTTAGTCTTATGTTGTTTCCCTTGTATGCGGTGAATTGCTTTTTCTTGCTGCTTACAGAACTTGCTCCTTCTCTTCAGTATTTGACAGTCTGATCAGAATATGTTTTGGAGTGGGTTTATTTGGATTTATTCTATTTGGAATTCGCTGGGCATTTATGCTTTGTGTATTTATGTTGTGTAGAAAGTTTGGGAAGTTTTTCCCAATAATTTCTTTGAATACTCTTTCTAGACCTTTACCCTTCTCTTCCCCTTCTGGGACACCAATGAGTCTTAACTTTGGAGGTTTTATTTTATCTATCATATCCCTGAGATCCATTTTGATTTTTTTGATCTTTTTCACCATTCTTTCTTTTGTTCTTTCATTTTCTGTTCTGTGGACCTCTAGGACACTGGGTCGTTGTTCAACTTCCTCTAATCTTGCATTATGAGTATGCAAAGTCTTTTTAATTTGGCCAACAGTTTCTTTTATCTCCATAAGATCTATTTTTTTAACTTACTCTTGCAATTAATTCTTTATGCTCTTCTAGGGTTTTCTTTATATCCTTTATATCCTGTGCCATGTTCTTCTTCATGTCCTTTATATCCTGTGCCATGCTCTCGTTCTTTGATTGTAGTCCTTTGATTAATTGCGCCAAGTACACTGTCTCTTCTGATATTTTGATTTGGGTGTTTGGGATTGGGTTCTCCATATGTCTGGTTTTATCAAATGCTTTAAGATTTTCTGTTGCTTTTGGCCTCTTGGCATTTGCTTTGCTTGATAGCTGTGATCTTCCAGGACCTCTGCTGAGGGAAGGCTGTGCCATGTCACAAGTGTGCGCCATCCCTCAAGGGAAGCCCTGGGCCACCGGGACATGCAGGGGCGCTCCCAGCCTGATGCAAAAACGGCTGAATGGGGCTTCTCAACACCCCCCTTTTGGCACAGCTTCGCCTTCCCAGCTCCGGGACAACCAGCTGTGTAGGCACCCAAGGCCACTGTCCACGGCCGATATTGTGGTGTGTGCAGTGCCGTGGGATATACTCCCCATCACACTGGGTTTCCTGGTGCGGCTCTGGGCTGTGGGCACGGCCCCGGGGCAGGAGTGTCTCCAGCCTGCCAGGGAGCCAGCTCCAAGCAGCGTGGTTTCTCTCACCTTTTGGCTCTCCCCTCTGGCTCCCTGGCCTGAGGGAATCAGCAGCGGTGCATCCTCCATGCCAGACACTGAGAGGTTGGCACAGCCCGCTCCTGCCGTGCTTCACTGCACGGTTCTCACTGTTGCAACTGCAGCCGCTCCTGGGTTTCTTTTTTTTTAAAAAAAAAAAAAAGAACTAGTCCGTCTCCAAACACCAACCCCTGGTTTCCCCACACCGCAGCACGGTCGCGGGACTTTCAGCCAGCTTACTCACTCGTTTCAGAATGCAGACTCCTGGCTTCACCAAGTGCACGGCCCCTGTGGCTTCAGCAGACCTTGTACAGCTAGTGCATTGCTGAAACTGGTATTCTGGGTCACTTTCTGGCTTTTATCTAGCATTTTTCACGGAGGTGTTTCCCAGCCCTGTCTCACCTGGCCGCCATCTTAGGTTCTCCTTAACTATATCTTCAACCCACAACTTCTAATCTTTCTTACAGGCTACACCCCCTACCCCACCCCCCACCACAAACACTTTCCCCAAATCAAGGGAGGGAGCTACATTCATCTTCTTTCATGCTTTCACCACCACCATGATTTGCATTGTCCTCTCAAACAGAACTGTCATCTACTTTAGCATCCCTGATGATGACATGCACCAGCTTCCTAGATCTGACTCTTGGTCAAGTCAAGTCTCCTTCCTGGACATATGTTTCCTCATTTGCAAACTGAAGACCTTGGTCAAGATTCTCTCCAAGGTCTCTCCCAACTTTGAGAGTCCATGATCCTAAGTCAGGGTCTCACCTGGGATCCATCAACCATGCAGGAGCCCATTTATAAAACTCAATGGGTCCTTGAAACTGAATGGGGGAAAAATACCTTGTTATTTTCATTAACTGCTAACTGAAATTTAGCATTTCCTTCAACTCTGAATGTAGGCAGCCACAGCATTATTAGTGATCTGTGGCTGTCACCAATAGAAATCACAGATATTTTCTCATCACATTACAGATGCTTTAGACCTCAAAATATTGTTTATTCTCATCACTACTTTTAAATGACTGTGGTTATTAGACCAGCCACACATTCAAAATAATTACCTTATTATTTATATTACCTTATGAAAAAGCAATGTTTTGAATGTAGCTTACAAGGGGTGACAGCGTGATTGTGAAAACCTTGTGGATCACACTCCCTTTATCTAGGATGGATGAGTAGAAAAATGGGGACAAAAACTAAATGAAAAATAGGGTGGGATGGAGGATGATTTGTGTGTTCTTTTTTACTTTTGTTTTTTATTCTTATTCCGATTCTTTCTGATGTAAGGAAAATGTTCAAAAATAGATTGGTGTGATGAAAGCATAACTATATAATGTTACTGTGAACAGCTGATTGTACACCATGGATAACTGTATGGTATGTGAATATATTTCAATAAAACTGAATTTAAATAAAAAAAAGCAATGTTTTGGTAAAGGATTGTGGTGATGGTAGCACAACATTGTGCATGCAATTTGCACTGCAGTATATGTCTCAATGTGATTAAAAGGAAGAAATGTTAGATCATATATATGGTATCGGAATACATTTTTTTTAAAAAATCCATATAACTACAATACACAAACAGTGAACCCTAAGTCAAACCCTGGACTACAGTTAATAATGTAATTACAAAAATGTGCTTTCATTTATTCCGGCAAAGGAGAAGCTAAGCCTACTTACAATTATGCCTGAGAGTTACCCCTAGAGAACCTCTTTTGTTGCTCAGATGTGGCCTCTCTCTCTCAACCAATTCCGCAAATAAACTCACTACACTCTCCCCTAAATGGGACATGACTCCCCAGGGTGTACGTCTCCCTGGGAACATGGGACAGGACTCCCAGGGATCAGCCTGGTCCTGGCACTGTGGGATTGAGAAAGCCTTCTTGAACAAAAGGGGGAATAGAACTGAAACAAAGTTTCAGGGGCTAAGAAATTTCAAATAGAGTTGCGAGGTCATTCTGGAGGTTATTCTTACGAATTATATAGACATGCCTTTTTAGTTTCTAGTGTATTAGAATAGCTAGATGGAAATGCCTAAATCTGTTGAACTATAATCCAGTAGACTTGATTCTTGATGATGACTGTATAACTATATAGTTTTTATTGTATGACCACGTGACTGTGAAAACCTTGTGACTAACACCCCCTTTATCCAGAGCATGGGCAGATGAGTAATAAAGAGAAAAAAGTCTATAAATAATGGGGGGGGGATTAAGGATGATAAGGGGTATGGGATATTTTGGATATTCTTTTTTCTTTTTTTAACTTCTTTATTTTGGAGTAATGAAAATGTTCTAACATTGATTGTGGCGATGAATGCACAACTATATGATGATACTGTAAGCAAATGATTGTATACTTTGGATGGATTATATGGTATGTTAATATATCTCAAAATTGCATTAAAAAAAAAAAGATTGGCATGGAAAAAAATGTGACTTCATCCATTATAACAAATGTCCCACACCAATACAAGGTGTTGGTGTAGTGGTTATATATGGAAATCCTGTATTTAGGCAAGATTGTTCTGTAGACCCACAACTTCTCCTATAAAGAAAATGAACAAAAAAAAAAAACCAGCTACAACACATTCCTCTGTAATACAGATCATTATTAATCAAGATTGTGCACAATTATCCAAATTAAACAAAAATCTCTGTCAGTTTGCTAACTGATATTTTGTGATTTTGATGGATAAAGACAAATGAGCATTCTGTGGTTTCAATGCCTACCAGTCATGCTTTTTCTTTGTTTTTTCTTTTTTTTGTTTTCAGTGATTGTAAGATTCCTGGTAAAGTAAACAGATGTGAAACACCACAATACCATATATGTCATCTGAGTCTATAGATAGATAATTTTCATTTTCAGAAGAGAGACTCGTTTTATGGCTTTCTTTTACAGTACATACTCTTGGGCCTATAATGAATGTCTGGAGATATATATAGGGCAGAAATGCTAACAGTCATCACCATCAGTGATTATTTACAGACTGGAAGAAGCTATCAGGATATGGGAAGGTGGACACAAAGATGCTTGACCTAAACAGCCAGACAACTATGTCCCAAATGGAATGGACATTAAAGCAGTCTGTATGTCAATATAGTATCTGGTAAAACAAGCACAGATTTGCATTAAAGATGAATGATTTGAAAATCAAGACCTTAAAGGAAGCTGCTGGTAAAAAAAAGGGAAAATGAACATACATCTGAAAATCTCAAAATCAAAAGGAGATTAAAGGTCCTCAAGGCTTATGTTTATCTGATACTGACATGAACTGCTGTCACAGTTTTCCAAAATAGATGAGAAAACTCCCTACCCATATAACAATTTACTAGGTTTTTCAACAACTCTGTAGTCAGAAAGTTCCTTTTTTAAATTACTTTTTTATTGTAGAACATAACACACATATACAGAAATCATAACTTTCCAAGTGCAATTTAACAAGCAGTTAGCAAATTTCAAAGAATATTATAGGTTACAGCTCCACATTTTCAGTTATTTCCTTAATAAAAAATACAACATATATACAAAAAGGTAATATCTTTCAAAGTATGATTTAACAAGTAGTTATAGAGGAAATTTCCAAAGTTGTTATGAGTTATAGTACCATAGTTTCAGGTATTTCCTTATTATGAAATATACCATATACAAAAAAAGTGATAGCTTTCAAATTACAATATAACAAGTAGCTACAGAACAAATTTCAAAGGATGCTAGGGTATTACAGTTTCACCATTTCAATTTTTTCCTTCTAGCTATTCTAATACCCTAGGAACTAAGAAAAAGAAAATTATATAAAGATAAAATATTCACAATTCTTTGTTAAATTCCATCTTGTCTATTGCTACTCCTTCATCTAGCTTAATCATTTTCCGATCTTCAGGGATGTCTAGGCAGTGACCACCCTAACTTGTTCATGTTGAAAAGGGGTGTCAACTTTATGAGAAAAGGGGACACATCTAGTTGATGTTCTTGAAGAGGCTAATGCCTCTGGGTTTTGGGATTTAGTTGGCATAGGAGTTCTCTGAAGGATTTAAGTTTCTGAAGGATAAACTAAGAGAGTGAAACTTTTATAGATTCTCAGATAGGGATCCGGATATTCTTTAAGGTTTTCAGGACTACTGTTGACTTGGACCTATAATACTGTGGTCATATGGCATATCTAGGTGAAGCGTGCATAGGAGTAACCTCCAGTACAGCCTCTTAACTCTCTTTGAATACTCTTAGCTACTAAAACCTTATTTTGTTGCCTTTCTATTCTCCCTTTTGGCCCAAAAGGCATTCTCAATCCCCTGATGACCTCAGGGTGATTCCTGGAATCTGTGTCCCACGTCGCCAGGAAAACTCGTTCATCTGGGGGTCCTGTCCCCTGTTGGAAAAGTTCCTTTTCTTAAGTCAAATTTCCTTTCTCAATACCTTCCAACTAAAGGACTTTCTTTTGCTTTCATATCATTTCACATGAGAGCCTTTCAGTTATTTTAAGGCAGTTATGATCTTTGGTTTGCTTCACAGTCTACCTTTTAAGTCTCCTCAATTTCCTATTAAGTCTTCATTTTCTCAATGTTCTTCTTAGAATGTGGATGCAATACTTCAGATACAATGCTCCCATTCATCCCCAAAGGGAGCAGGATGAGGATCACACGATATGATCTCACATTATGTCAACCACAATTTGTAGTTGGTTAGATTAGATTAGAAATCTATAGTGGTTTATTTCCTTAGCAATTTTAGTCTCTGACTTTCATTTCAAAATCCTGAATGAGATTTTGTCTTTTTCTTATATATGATCTACGTTTCTTGGCAGTTAGGGAGGCTGGAAACCACATTTAATGAAGAAAATTTAAGGCATTATGACTGTTCAACTCTAGAAGAGCTGACACGGGAAGAGGGAACAGATGCTAATGCTCCAGGGCAAAATTCCCAAACATATTTGACAACGGCCCTTTAAAAAGTAGAACCAAAGACCTGACAGCCCTTGTGGTCTACTCATCTGAAGATACGGGTAAGGTGCAGAAGGTAGGAGAATGATGAGAAAACTTCTGACCTGAACAAGCCCCCAAACCCTTCCACACTTGGCTCCCAGAAAGTTGGCAGCCAGGTTTACACCCTCCAGGCAGAAGACTGGGGGACTCTTCCTTGATCGGCAGGACCATAGCAAAAGGGCCCAGCCACTGACAAGCACTACCCCACACTGGTATCTGAGGAACACTCTAACAAAAAAGATAGAGACCAAAGCAAAGTGACAGAAGATCCATATACAATGCAGGCACAAGAAATCTCAAATACAAAAACAAGGCTATCAATTACAAGATAAGAGGTAAGAGAGCATGACATCCATGAAACAGGAATAGGATGCTATTTAAAGGGAAAATTTGGAGAACAAAAAATGAATTCTTGGAAATTAAAAATATAACTGAAAGAGAAGAGTAGGAAGATAAAATTGAGGAAATATACAACAGAACAAAAAGCAAAAGGAAAAATGAGACAAGAAAGCTAGACTGGTCCTGGAGGTCATTCATCAAAAAAAAAAAAAAAAAAAAAAAAGGGAACTCTGGAAGGAACAAATTTTTTATTAATTGAGAGGGAGAAATCATCAAATATATAATACAAGAAATTTCCCCATATCTGATAGATAGTTCACTGAGGACCTACCACAATAAATTTTAAAAGTCCTGTGCCAAGGAACACCAGCAACATCAGAACCAAGCTCTGGGTCACCAGTTACATTGTTCTCTGTGGAATAATGTGTGATGGAGTTGAATTATATGGTGACCCTGTATGTACCACTCCCTGTGAATGTTTTTATAGTTTAATTCTGTACATATCTTTCTTTTTCCATTTTTTAAACTTACTTATCAAACAATTTAAAAATAAAAACAATTTCAAACAAAACAAAAACAAAGGAACAAGAAAAACAAGAAACCTAAAATAACAACATTGCTTCCAACATGTTCCTACCATACCCCAAGAAAATTAATAAACCATAACCAAAGGAATAAGAAAAATAACCTAAAATAACTACATTGCTTCCAACATCTTCCTACCATAACCCCCCAAATTAACAACCTATAGTCATTCCTGAGAATTCCCATAACATTAAGATTACCATCCATAATTTATCTGTCCTTATTACATTATCGTTCCTCCTTTACTAGCTGCTGTCTATTGCTAGGTGCCCTACATTCTACAAGATAAAACATTTATTTTGCATTTTTCAGAGTTCACATTAGTGGTAACAGACAATATCTCTCTTTTTCTGCCTGGCTTATTTCACTCAGCATTATGTCTTCAAGATTCATCCACGTTGTCATAAGTTTCACGACCTTGTTCTTTCTTACTGCCGCACAGTATTCCATCATGTGCGTACACCACATGTTGTTTACCCATTCATATGCTGAAGGACATCTGGACTGATTCCATCTCTTGGCAATTATGAATAATTCTGCTATGGACATCGGTGTACAAATATACATTGTGTCACTGCTTTCAGATCTTCCAGGTATAAACCAGGAGTGAAATTGTTGGATCAAAGGATAACTCGGTATCTAGTTTTCCAAGGAAATGACAGACTTTTCCAGAGTGGGTGTACCATTACACAGTCCCACCAGCAATGAATAAGAGTTCCCATTTCTCCACATCCTCTCCAGCATTTGTAATTTCCTACTTGTTTAATGGCAGCAATTTTAATTGGTGTGAGATGATATATCATTGTGGTCTTAATCTGCACCTCCCTAATAGCTAGTGAAGATGAACATTTTTTCATGTGTTTTTTGGCCATTTGTATTTGTTTACAGAGAAATATCTTTTTATATCTGTTCTAGTATGCTAATGCTGCTGGAATGCAAAACACCAGAAACGGGTTGGCTTTTATAAAAGGGGGTTTATTTGGTTATACAGTTACAGTCTTAAGGCCATGAAGTGTCCAAGGTAATGCATCAACAATTAGGTACCTTCACTAGAGGATGGCCAATGGTGTCTGGAAAACTCTGTTAACTGGGAAGGCACGTGACTGGTGTCTGTTCCAAAGTTGTGGTTTCAAAATGGCTTTCTCCCAGGACATTCCTCTCTAGGCTGCAGTTCCTCAAAAATGTCACTCTTAGTTGTTCTTGAGGTGTTTGTCCTCTCTTAGTTTCTCTGGAGCAAGAGTCCATGTTCAACAGCTGTCTTCAAACTCTCTCATCTGCAGCTAATCTCTCAGCTTCTGTGCATTCTTCAAAATGTCCCTTTTGGCTGTAGCAAGCTCGCTCCTTCTGTCTGAGCTTATACAGTGCTCTAGCAAATTAATCAAGGCCCATGCTGAATGGGCATGGTCACACCTCCATGGAAACTATCCAATCAGAGTCATCACCCACAGTTGGGTGGGTAGCATCTCCATGGAAACACTCAAAGAATTACAATCTAATCAACACTGATACATCTGCCCACTCAAGATTACATCAAAGATAATGGCATTTGGGGGCACATAATATATTCAAACAGGCACAGTATTTTTTGCTAATTTTATAATTGGGCTGTTTGTATTATTGTTTTTGAGTTTTAGGATTTCTTTATATATGGAAGATATCAGTCTTTTCTCAGATAGATGGCTTCCAAATATTTTCTCCCACTGAGTTGGCTGCCTTGTCACCTTTTTGACAAATTCCTTTGAGGTGCAGAAGCTTTTTAATTTTGAGAAGTTCCCATTTAACTATTTTTTCTTTTGTTGCTTCTGCTTTGGGGGTAAGGTCTAAGAAGCTACCTCTTAAAACATGTCTTGAAGATGTTTCCCTACACTATCTTCTAGGAGTTTTAAGGTACTGTCTCTTATATTAAGGTCTTTAATCCACTTTGAGTTAATTTTTGTGTAGGGTGTGAGGTAGGGGTCTTCTTTCATTCTTTTGGATATGGATATCCAGCTCTCTCAGACCCATTTGTTGAAGAGACTACTATGTCCCAGTTCAGTGGTTCTGGGGGCATTATCACAGATCATTCGACCATAGATCTGAGGGTCTATCTCTGAATTCTCAATTCGATTCCACTGATAAATGTCTATTTTTGTGCCAGTACCATGCTGTTTTAACTACTGTGGCTTTATAAGCTTCAAAGTGAAGAACTTTTAAGTCCACCCACTTCATTTTTCTTTTTTACAATGCCTTTAGCATTTTGAGGCATCTTTCCCTTCCAAATAAATTTGATAACTAGCTTTTCCAAGTCCGCAAAGTAGGCTGTTAGAATTTTGATTGCAATTGCATTGAATCTGTAGATAAGTTTGGGTAGAATTGACTTCTTAATGACATTTAGCATTCCTATCCATGGACAAAGAATATTTTTCCATCTTTTTAGATCCCCTTCTATTTCTTTTAGTAAACTTATGTAATACTCTATGTATAGGTCTTTTACATCCTTGGTTAAGTTTATTCCTAGGTACTTGATTTTGTAGTTGCTATTGAGAATGGAATCTTTTTCCTGAGTGTCTCTTCAGTTAGGTCATTTCTGGTGTATAGGAACATTACTGACTTATGTGCACTAATTTATGTCCTGCTACTTTGCTAAATTTGCTGATTAGCTCAAGTAGCTGTATTGTCCATTTCTCAGGGTTTTCCAAATATAAGATCATATCATCTGCAAATAATGACAGTTTTACTTCTTCCTTTCCAATTTTGAAGCTTTTTATTTCATTCTCTTGCCTGATGCTCTGGCTAGCACTTCTAGCACAATGTTGAATAACACTGATGAGAGCAGGCATCCTTGTCTCGTTTCTTATCTCAGAGGGAAGGCTCTCAGTTTCTCGCCACTGAGTACTATGCTGGCTATGGGTTTCTCATATATGCCCTTTATCATATCGAGGAAGTTTCCTTCAATTCCTACCTTTTAAAGTGATTTTATGAAAAAAGAATGCTGGATTTGGTCGAATCCTTTTTCAGCATCTATTGAGATGATCATTTGATTTTTCTCTTTTGATTTGTTAATGTGTTGTATTACACTGATTGATTTTCTTACGCTGAACCATCCTTGCATACCTGGAATGAACCCCACTTGGTCATGGTATATGATTTTTTTAATGTGTCTTTGGATTTGATTTGCAAGTATTTTTTGAGGAATTTTTCCATCTATATTCATGAGGGAAATTGGACTGCAGTTTTCCTTTCTTGAAGCATCTTTCCTGGTTTTGGTATTAGAGTGATGTTAGCTTCATAACATGAGTTAGATAGTGTTCCATTTTCTTTAATGTTTCGGAAGAGTTTACATAAGATAGGAGGAAGTAAAACTGTGATTATTTGCAGATGATATGATCTTATATTTGGAAAACCCTGAGAAATTTGGTAGAATTTCCCTGTGAAGCCATCTGGCCCTGGGCATTTATTTGTGGGAAGCTTTTTGATGACTGATTGGATATCTCTGCTTGTGACTGGTTGGTTGAGGTCTTCTATTTCTTCTCTGGTCAGTCTAGGTTGTTCGTATGTTTCCAGGAAATTGTCCATCCCCTCTACATTATCTAGTTTGTTGGTGTACAGTTTTTCATAGTATCCTCATTATTTTTTTTTTTAATTCCTTTGGGATCTGCAGTAATGTCGCCTCTCTCATTTATTATTTTGTTTATTTGGGTCTTCTCTCTTTTTGATTTTGTCAATCTTTCTAAGGGCTTGTTAATCTTGTTGATCTTCTCAAACAACCAACTTTTGGTTTTATATGTTCTCTCTGTTGTTTTTTTGGACTCTATGTCATTTATTTCTGCTTTATTTGTTATTTCTTTTCTTCTTCTTGCTTTACGATAAGTTTGCTATTCATTTTCTAGGTTCTTCCGCTGTTTCATTAGTTCTTTGATTTTGGCTCTTTCTTCCTTTTTATTGTATGCATTTAGAGCTATAAATTTCCAGCTCAGTACCACCTTCACTGAATCCCATGAGTTTTGATATATTGTGTTTTCATTTTCATTTGTCACTAGATATTTGGCAATTTCTCTTGCTATTTCCTCTTTAACCCACTGATTGTTTAGAAATGTGTTGTTTAACCTCCAGATATTTGTGAATGTTCTAAATCTTTGATAGTTTATTGACTTCTAGTTGTAGGCAATTGTGATCTGGGAATGTGCTTTGAATAATTTTAATCTTTTTAAATTTATTGAGGCTTGTTTTATGGCCCAGACGATGATCCATTCTTGTAAAAGAGAAGAATGCATACCCAGGAGATTTGGGATGTAATATTCTATATATGTCTGTTAAGTCAAATTCATTTATCACACATTGTTTCAGTTTTCAGTTTCCTTATTGATCCTCTCTCTGGTTGATCTATCTATAGGAGAGAATGATGTATTAAAGTCTCCGACAATTATTGTGGAAACATCTATTGCTTCCTCCAGTTTTGCCAATGTTTGTTTCATGTACTTTGGATCACCTTGGTTGGGTGCATAGACATTTATGTTTGTTATTTCTTCTTGTTGAATTGTCCTTTTATTATTATATATTGACCTTCTTTGTCTCTTAAAAAAATCCTTGCATTTAAAGTCTTTTTTATCTGAGACTAATATTGCTACTCCTACTTTCTTTCAGCTGAAGCGTGCATGGAATATTATTTTCCATCTTTTCTCTTTCAATTTCTTTGTGTCTCTGGGTCTAAGATGAGTCTCTTGTAAGCAACATATTGATGGTTCACATTTTTTAACCCCTTCTGCCAATCTGTATCTTCTAATTGGGGAGTTTAATCCATGCACATTCAATGTTATTACTGTGAAGGCAGTTCTTGAATCAGCCATCATATCCTTTGGTTTTTGTCAGATGTATTTTTCCCTCTCTCTCTTTATATACTTTTACATACCCTTACTAAAACTCTTTAGTTCTGGACCCTTCTCCAGGCCTCTCTCTCCTTTTTTTCTGTGCTGGTAGGGCTCCCTTTGGTATTTCTTGTAGGGCAGGTCTCTTGTTAGCAGAATCTCTCAGCATTTGTTTGTGAAGATTTTAAGCTCTCCCTCAAATTTCAAGGAGAGCTTTGCTGGATCAATAATTCTTGGTTGGCAATTTTTCTCTTTCGGAATTTTAAATATGTCATACCACTACCTTCTCGCCTCCATGGTGGCCACTGAATAATCACTACTTACTCTTACGTTGTTTCCTTTGTATGTGGTGAATCGGTTCTCCCTTGCTGCTTTCAGAACATGATCATTTCGTCAGCATTTGATAATCTGATCAAAGTATGTCTCAGAGTGGGTTTACTTGGATTTATTCTTTCTGGAGTTTGTTGGGCATCTATCATTTGAGTATTTATGTCATTTAGAAGGATTGGGAAGTTCTCCCTATGTCTTTGAATACTCTTCCTAGACCTTTACCCTTCTCTTCTGCTTCTGGAACACCAATGATTCTCATATTTGTGCATTTCATGTTGTCCATTGTATCCCTGAGAACCATTTCAAATTTTTGTTTTTTTTTCCTCCATTCATTCTTTTGTGCTTTCACTCTCCAAAACACTTTCTTCAAGCTGGCCTACTCATTCTTTGACTTCATCTAATCTCCTGCTATGTGTTTCCAGAATCTTTTTAATTTGATTAACAGTTTCTTTTATTTCCATAAGCTCCTATATTTTTTTATTTACTCTTGCAAATTCTTCTTTATGCTCTTCTAGGGTCTTCTTGATGTCCTTTATATCCTGAGCCATGATATTGGTGTTTGTTGATTATTTCTTTCATTAATTGCTTCAAGTTCTGTGTCTCCTCTGGAAGGTTTATCGAAATCTTCTGGTTTCTTCACATGCTTTAAAATTGTCTGTTGTTTTGGGGCTCTTGGAATTTCTTATCTTGATAGGGTTCTTTTAGTGTATGCAGGCTTACTTAAACAATTATCTATAATTTGACAGAGCTACAACTTGGTAGAGTGCACTTTCCCTGACCTGCCAGCAGGTGGTGCTCCTGAGCCACCTCTTACCCTGAAGCCAGTTCTCCCCAACTTTGTCTATGCAGCGAGTGGGGTTCCAAACCTTGTGGAGATCCAATGAGTACACCAATTTTCTGCAGTTGGGACCACCAGCCCTGAGTGTTTGACGTGTGCCCTTTGCTGTAAGGCAGGGAAGACAGCTTTAAGACCCAGTACTCCCAGCTGTTTCCAGGGCAGTGCCGGAATATCCTGGGGCTGTAGCATGCACCTAAACCTTCAGCTCAGATTCTGTACATTCCCTCTCTGCCATGGGCCTACAAGTCCCTGGGATTAGTGTAGGGCTTAGCACCTCCATGTGGCACCCCTTCCTCTAGGCTGTGTACTTCGCAGGCTTCTGCAGAGGAGGATTCTGTGCTGTCACAGGTAAGCAGAATCCCTAAGGAAGCTCGCGGCTGCGGCACTGCGAACAGGCATCTCGCAGCCTGCTGAAAAGATGGCTATATGTGAGTGGAAACCACCCAACTCCACGGTCCTCCACCTGCTGCAGCAGCCTGTTCCTGGTTCTGGGGCTGCTAGCCGCAGGTGTACGAAGGGCTATCACCATGCCAGACATAAAGGTGGGTGTCCGGGGCATGGAAGGCACTCCCCGCCGTGTTCGGCCATGGCTCTCACTTCCGAATCCCCAGCTGCTTTCCGAGTTTTTAAACTAACCTGCCTCCAAACGCTGTTCCTAGGTTTCTCCCCACCATGAAGTGGCTTGGCCACCATTTCCCCAGCAGCCTCAAACACTCACACAATTCCAAAAACAGTCTCTCGGCATCTCCAAGTGCACAGTCACTGTGGATGTAGAAGACCCTTGTCCAGCCAGTGGAACCCTGGTACCGCTGCTATTCTGGAGCACTTTCCATCTTCTATCTAGTGTTTTTCATGGAGGAGAATTCTGCTCCAGCTCTCCTAATCCACCATCTTGGATCCCCATCTGAATACTCAGGATGTCATTTTGTAAATTATGATGAAAAACATTTATGGTTGGATGTTTCCCACTGATCATCATATTCTCCTTTCCCTGGAAATTTACGGATGCTTCTTCTGAAACCCTGTTAAGTCAACGGAATAGAGTAAAATAGGGATGGTTCCAAGTCAAACACAATTTGGGTCTGGAGGATCATCCTTCACATCTAGATAAACTAGAGAAAGCAGCACAAACTAAACCTAACCTGATTCAATCTGATTCAAGTAGAAACAGATCTCAGCATAGAAGACCAGGCGGCGCCGCACCAGCAGGTCACATGCACAGGCCAGGGATGATTCCTGGTTCTTGGCAGGGGATTTAATACCCCCTTTCAAAGCTGTTCCTTTGCACCCTAAAACAAGTAGCCCCAACATGAGAGAAACAAAAGGTATTTGGTCCGTCTTCCTTATAGTACTATTCTATGTACTTTTAAAATTTCATAAATGGCATCACACTCTGCATATATTTACAACTTTGCTTTTTTTTTTTTAAATTGTTTTGGAATTTATCCAAGTTGATACACATAGGTCTAATATATAGCAGTGAACATGAAAGAATTACTGTATTTTCTGATTAAAACATGGCTAATATGACCATTAAATTGATAGCAATTGTTCACAATACCTCAGTGAGTGTTAATGTACACATATGCTGAATATGTACACATATGCTGAATGTACACATATGGTGAATGCTCCAGATTTTCTCTAGGATACACACCTAAAAATGGAATAGCTGGGTCATGAGATCTGTGCATTTTCAGCTTCACTAGATATTGACAAATTGCCCTCCAAAATGGCTGAACCAATTTACATTAAGAGCAGAAATATATTAGAATACTCATTATTCTACATCTTAACCAACTGTTGGTGTCATGAAACTTTCACAATTATTTTACTTTACCTCTCCCTGATTACTAGCACAGCTGAACTGCCTTCCTTAGGTTTATTAGTCTTTTGGGTTTCCTCATTTGTGAACCACTGTGGCAGAGACCGCTAATTATTCCCAGTATTCATTCTCTCTTCCTTTTAGTAATAAAATACCTGAGTTTTAGCTGAGCCCATTATCACCCAACTTCTTTGTACCTTGGTGTGCCTACGTAAGTACATCCCAATGCACGGGATGTGAGGAAAAAAGATGCACGCAGATTCAGGGTCATCTTCTTAAAGACGAAGCCACTTGCCTGGCCTCTTTGTAGCCTCCCTCCCCATCGACTGGGACACAAGAAGAGCTGCTTTTGATGCAGAGATGGGAGCCACATGTTAAGATGGGAGAACTTCCAGCCAATCTGGAGCCCTATATAATGACCTAAAGCAAAAGTATTTATATACCCTGGTTATCTACGTTCCTTGGGACTGTTACAGGAGAGACAAATAAATATCCACCTTATATAAGCCACAGGATTTGGAGGATACCTGTTAGAGTAGCTTAGTCTAAATTCTGATCAATAGCCTTTGACCATTTTTCTACTGAATCGTCTTTTGCTTATTGATTCACAGAAGTTCTTCAGCCACTGTTGGGAATCTGAATGGGCATTACAAATATTTTCTCCCAGTTTTGTCCCAAGAAGATTTGCAAACTGCTGTACTGTAGTCCAAAAGGGTTATACCAATTTACATTCCTAACAGCAGTATATGAAAACACTTATCTCACTAACCTCTAATTGGTGTTATATATTCTTACTTATAATATTTATTAATCTGATAACTGAAACCTGTAATGAATTTTGCATTTCTTTGATTATCAACAAAAGCAAACATTTTCCCAAATCTCTGGCTTCCATATTCTGAAATATATTAAGGTTAATAAATACCTTGATTTCCTACAGAAACATTATATTAGTTGGCAAAGGCTACCTGCTATAACAAACAACTACCTAAGTCTTACTGGATTAACCAAATAAAGGTTTATTTCTTGTTCATATCACAGTCTTAGTGAGGACAGAGGTCAGGGCTCTACTCTGGGATGTTACCCAGGGACCCAACTCCATTTACCTAATGTCTCTGTACTCCCTAGGGCCTGCCTTCAATTCTCCCTGAGGAGTTTCTTCACCAGACCAACAGATGAGGAAAGAAAATGGTACTGGAGGTCAGGAGGACTTTTAGGGAGCACACTTGAAAGCAACCTACATCACTTCTATTCATATTTCACTGGCCAGAACTTGGTCACATGACCTCACCTAACTGCAAAGGAAGCTGGAAAATGTCATCTATCTGTGTTTTCAAGAGGAAAAAATCACATAAGGTTTGCTGAACTTATATCTTTCTTCTTATTATTTTTTTTTCAATTCTTATATCTTTTATTTATTCTTTTTGCTTTATTGCTCTGACCTGCACCTCCAGTACAATGCTGAATAGAAGTAGTGATGGCAGGCATCTTTGTCTGGTTCTGATTCCAGGTATAAACTTTCAATAATACTGTATTAAGTATGATGCTTGCTAAAGGTTCATTTTGGACAAATTTTAATAAGATTAAGGAAGGTGCCTATTTTTATTTTACTAAGAGTTTTTCTTCATGAATAGATACTGAATCTTATTAAAAGCTTTTTTACATTTACTCTGGATGATCGTATGATTTTCTCCTTTAATTTTCCACAAATTGAATGATTTATTTTCTGAGTATTAAAACACCCTTGGAATTTTCAGTATATATTGCTTGATATTAATGTATAATCTTTTTCTATGTGGCTAACTTTGTATACTAATATTCTGCTTAGAATATTTGTATCTCTGTTTAGAAAGCAGATGGTCTATAGTTTTCTTTTGTTCTAATGTTATGGTTGGAAGCATAAGCCTCTTGAGGATAAGAGTTATTATGTCCTGTTCTCCACAACTCTAGCATAGTGCCTTTTACAAAGCAGGTACTTAAGTAGCCAAGAAATAGCAACAGGAGATGACTACAAAGTAGGGGATAACTTAGAGGCAAAATGATTCACACAAACAGTAGCCATGCAACACTAATCTAACAAATCATGTCCTCTCCTGCAGTGTTAAAGCTCACTTAGAAAAATTTATAACAATCCTCTATGAACTGAAAACAAGAGTACTACATTTATTGATCTACCAAATGACCCTTCCAGACTAGGGTAAGAATTCATATTTCTATTAGACTCTAAGATCTCTTACATGTTTCATATATCTCAGTATACACAAAGTATATATAGTGCAACAGTTCTCAAAGTACAGTCTAGGAACCCTTGAGGTCTTTGAGAGCCTGTCAGGGAGTCCAGAAGGTCAAAATTATTTAATAACAACACCAAGACAACTGTGCTATTTTGGATGTATTATGTCCCCCCAAATGCCATTATCTTTGATGCAATCTTCTGTGTGCAGATGCATTAATGTTGATCAGATTATAATTCTTTTGGGGGTTTCCATGGAGATGCAACCTACCCAACTGTGGGTGATGACTCTGACTGGATAATTCCCATGGAGGTGTGGCTCTGCCCATTGAGCGCGGGCCTTGATTAGTTTACTGGAGCACTATATAAGCTCAGACGGAAGGAGCAAGCTTGCTACAGCCAAGAAGGACACTTTGAAGAATGCAAAGGAGCTGAGAGAGAGGCTGCAGATGAGAGAGAGTTTGAAGATGGCCATTAAAAGCAGACTTTTGCTCCAGAGAAGCAAAGAGAGGAAAAATGCTCCAAGAGCAACTAACAGTGACATTTTTGAGGAACTGTAGCTTATAGAGGAATGTCCTGGGAGAAAGCTATTTTGAAAACCAGAACTCTGGAGCAGACGTCAGCCATGTGCCCTTCCCAGCTAACAGAGGTTTTCTGGACACCACTGGCCATCCACCAGTGAAGGTACCCAATTTTTGATGACTCACCTTGGATGCTTTGTGGCCTTAAGACTGTAACTTTGTAACCAAGTAAACTCCCTGTATAAAAGCCGGTCCATTCCTGGTGTTTTGCATTCCGGTAGCATTAGCAAACTGGAACAACAACATTTTCCTTTTTCACTCTCATTCTCTCACTAGTGTAAACAGTGGGTTTTCCAGAGACCACATGACATGTAATATCACAACAGACTGAATTCAGAAGTAGACATGAGAATCCGGCTGTCTTCTATTAAGCCTAACTTTAAAGAGATTTGCAAAAATCTAACAATGCCATTCCTCTCACTAAACATATCTTGATTTAGAAAACAATTATTTTTCATTTAAAAAATATGCTATTATGTTACCATGTCATGGATTACTGTTCTTTTCAATGAATTAATATATATTTTTTTAAAAATCTGTTTTTATTTCTATATGGTAAATATTGATATATATATATCTCACATAACCAAAAGCTTTTTTGGGTCCTCAATTTAGAATGTAAAAGGCTCCTGAGACCAAAAGTTTTTAGAGCCACTGGTATAGTGGGAAAGAAGGCAGATCTAGAGTCAAACCGCTTCAACTAAAACCTAGCTGCCATTTCTGAGGGCATGTGACCTTGAGCAAATTACCTGACCTCTGTGCCTTGGTTTTCCCGTATGTACAATGACATTAACAACATATTTTTCTTGGCTTGTTTGGTGATTAAATGAGGTAATCCTCATTAAATACTTAAAAGAGTACTGTCACATAGAAAGTGCTCAATAAATGTTGGCTATTATTATCTGTATCCCCGTAGCACCTGGCCCAGACTAGCTACACACAACCGTTTTCAGAATGTTGAATGAGTATCAAGTTTGGGATAACAGAAATGATACTAGGTTAGCATTCCCAAGGTCAAGCGAGATTTAGAATGGAAGTGATTTACCAGTACCTGTCAGCCACCTCCAGATCAGATTCAATCTTGTCTAGTCCTTTCATGATGTTATCAAACTGTTTCCCCTTGATGATGGAGGACTTTTGCCGTATCTTCCAAACGCTTCTGGGAACGCGCCATCAATCCAGTCAGTTCCTTCCCCTTGGTCATGGTGGAGGATGATGATTGAACAGCGGTTTCTGGCTGAGACAACAACAGCTCTCTCCAGAAATGCTCAATAATGCTGAAGACGACATTCCGATTAGGCTATAAGGAACTAAACCAGTGCTTAATATGGTCCTTTTCCAGGATGGTGATAGAACTGAAGAAAAAATGGGAAGCCTCTTTCTTGATTTCAATTATGCTAGAAAGGGGAAAGTTGACAAGAACTTCTTCTGTTTTATCCGCCATAAATTTTAGTGAAAGAGGAGTTAATGAAAGTTTTCCAGGGATCCATCGCTTCTCAAGTTCTAAATAGTAGGAGCACGGCCAGGTATGGATGCAGATCTCTCTACTCATCTACGTTTCCTGGACTGGTTTCCCACCAAGGTCACAACTTCTGCCTCTAAAGAAGAGGGGACAAAATAATGAGTAGGCAAAGCAGAAAATATAATCATCCCACCTAGAACTAGAGACACTATGAAACTAACAAAGGAGAATATACCCTCTAATATTGCATTGACTCCAGAACTTGGCCTGTCCTCTGAGTGTGTTCAGTGAGTCTCCACCTACCAAAGGTTCTCACACCTGTGACATGCAGGATAATGTCATCATCCCTATTTAGATGAAGAGAGTAAAGCCCAAGGCTGGGGTCTGTATCCAAGTTTCCTAAGTCCTGTACTCATGCTCCTCCCCTCTAGCAGGGGTTTTCAAACCATTACCCCCAAATCTCCACGTTCCCCAGGGGCTCTGCATGAAATCCTCTGCCTGGCACCTACTACAGCAACCACATATGGATAGGTGTCTACAGCTGGACATGATTTGAAGGAAAGATTCTGTAACTACAGGAAATCCCTGGAAACCAATGCCCTAGGTTTCAGAACTTCTTTTCTAAGTTTTGATGGCTAACTTGTTCACAGATCCTTCACACAAATACAATGATTTGACTATGGTTTCCCCTATCATTGCATATCCACTACAAGTTTTTTTTTTTTAATATTCATTTTATTGAGATATATTCACATACCATGCAGTCATACTAAACAAACTGTACATTCGATTGTTCACAGCACCATTACATAGCTGTACGTTAATCACCAAAATCAATCCCTGACACCTTCATTACCACATACACACAAATAAAAAGAATAATAATTAAAGTGAAAAAGAGCAATTAAAGTAAAAAAGAACACTGGGTGCCTTGTCTGTTTGTTTGTTTCCTTCCCCTATTTTTCTACTCATCCATCCACAAACTAGACAAAGGGGAGTGTGGTCCTTATGGCTTTCCCAATCCCATTGTCACCCCCTCATAAGCTACATTTTTATACAATTGTCTTTAAGATTCATGGATTCTGGGTTGTAGTTTGATAGTTTCAGGTATCTACCACCAGCTACCCCAATTCATTAGCACCTAAAAAGTGTCCACTACAAGTTTTTAAACTAACATTCCCCTTTTCAAAAATTTATAAATTTAATTGCATGGAGGAAACAACCCTAAAGACTAAAAGCAAACTTTTCCCTTTTCCTAATTCAGTTTTATATAGCTCTATATAATTATATGGCTGTGTGTGTATACGTATGTGTGCAGTGTTCAATATATATAAATATATACACACAACACACATATATATATACACACATAAAAACATAGTTTTATATGGTTGTAACTATTGAAGGTATACTATTTGTATTTTTACCTCTACATTTACATTTATCAACTCGTATGAAAAGTCATGAATCACAGGTTTTAAATAGCCATATAGACCATTTAGTCTAACCCTCTCATTGTACAGATAAAGAATATAAGGTCAAGAAAGGATGAAGACATTGAATAAGACTCAACCACAAGTTTATGATCTTAACAGGGCTAGAACCAGGCCAGTGCTCCTCCAAGTACTGGTCCAACTACAATATTGTGTTTCTCCCACTCTCTCTCTCTCTCAAACACACACAACCCCCCACAAAATTATGGCAACATTTCACTTATAAAAATAGGAGAACAAATGTCTAATATTATCTCTTAAAATATTTAAAAATGTGGACTTTCCACAGAACAGCCAGAGGCTAGAGATTCTCTGTATTCAGTCATTCCGTCAATAAATATGCATCCCAGATGTCTGCTGGAATGCAAATCTACAAGGAACAAGACTGACGTAGTTCCCAGCTCATGAAACTTAAGAGTTGTATAGAATTCTATAATTTTTTCATTGAGTTATACGATAAAGAATCAGACTCTTCAATATAATTACTGTACTGCACAACAAACCAAGCACTAAAAGGCTAGACAAGATACACAAAAAAGTGGGACCTACACTTGAAGAGCCTGTATCAAAATGAGATTCCTAATTATAAAAAGAACAAAATAATTTGAGAATAAGCACTGAATCACCACATACAAAGTGAGCTGATGCACAAATAAAATCCCATAGCTTACAGATGACATTAGATATGGTAAGAGAATGAAGAGGGGCTTCCTTTCCAACTCTGAGACTATGGCAGTACCTAATTAGTCTCCTTGCCTCTGGTACTATGGGACTCCAAAGCATGCTCCCACTGCTACCACATTCTTCTTTCTAAAATGGAAAGAGCCGTTTACCTCACTACAGAACTTCTACATTCTTACTGCAGTCATTACACGCTAAGATAACCATTTTTATTTGACTGGAAGCTCTTAGAGGGCAATGGACATATTTTATCAATCATTCTAACTCAATGAATTCTTTGTGGCTGAATGAATGGGATGGATACTCATGGTTCCCAGTACTTGTTTAGCTGGGACCCTAGAGGGCAGGGCTGAGATCAGTATTGCAGGTTGACCTCATCCTGCTGCTTGGAATCCTAGTGATGGCAGTCTTAATTAAATACCGTAGGAGACAAACTGAATAGATTTGGTCTCAGTCAAATTAATCAGAGTGGCTGATGGCGTGCCATACTTGTACAGAAAAGTCACAAAAACCAAGATGGTGTAGAAATAAGGACTGGGTATTGTTGGGAGGCAATTCTCCATGGTGTTTCTACATATTTTGTGAAAACTTTAGCTCCAGACTATCTTTTGCAAATAGTATCTCCCTTCTGGTCACTGGAAAAATTTGTTTCCTGACCAGGATAATAAAGATACGTCTACCTTGAGGGCAAAGACCAGGCAGGTTTGATATACCCCCCCTTGGTGGTAGGGGTTCCCTAAACTCAGGGCCTCTCAGCTGTGACACAAACCTCCCTGTGTATGTAGCATCCACCTTGGCTTTCTGTATCTCCCCCATGGGACTTAGGGTTTAAGGGGAACTGATGTAAACACAAAGGCTGCTATGGCAAGAGTGATAAAGTCCTTTGTCTCTGACCAGGGAGTTCTGCATCTTCTGTAGCATCTATGGAACTGATGCTGTTAGCCTGCCAGGGGAGTAAAATCTCAGACCCTTCAAAGTTCTTGACAGTGATGTGTACTACAAAGTCATTCTGCTTTAAGGTACAGATTCTTCATACTAGAATTTCCCTCTTTTATGAAACTAAATATTTAAGAAGCAAACTCTACAAACCTACTCTATTCACTGAGCCTCAGTTTCCTCATCTATGAGATACGGGCACATGAATGGAAGATATCTAACATCCCTTCCAGATTTAAAAGAATGTAATAGTAGAAGGGTTAAGGGCCAGGACTCTTGGGTAAGACTGCTTGAGCTAGACCCTGCCTATGCCCCCTGCTGGCAGCGTGACCCCAAGCAAGTTATTTAGTCTCTCAGGCTCCATCACCTTATCTGTAAATCGGGGATAATAACTGTATTTAACCCAGGTGGCAGTTGTAAGGTTTAATAGAATTGATATAAGAAAGGACTTAGAAGAGTACCTGGCATATAATATATGCTAAATGTGATACTATTGTTATGAATTCTATAAAACATTTACAAGGACTAACTCAGCTCATTTCTTAGTAAAGTGAAAAGTCTACAGTTTTTCCTTGAATCCATTTCTTTTATGATTGCTAGTGCATCACCACATCCACAATCTGCCATTTGGTCTCATTCATTTTCACCGTCTAATCAGAACTGGCTACAGACAACACCTGGCCACAGCACGCATGCGCACACACAGACACAAACACACACACACACACACGCTGATGAAGAAAAGGAGGATGAGAAGCAAAGAAAAAGAAAAACTACTTGACAATGTACCCAATGCATGCAAAATTAAGATACCAAATTAAAGCCAAACAACTCCATTCCATTATAGGGATAATAAATTTAACTTTTATGGAATCTAGCTCAAATACTTCCCAAATACATTCTAGGACTTCTCTTAATCACAACAGAAATGGCAGACCCAAATTTCCAGATATGCATATCTACCAATCAACTATTGCTGTCCAGTCCTACAAATGAGCCCAGATCACTAGCCCTACTAATTATTAGAACCTGAAATTAGAACAAGTCTAAAAGGACACTGCTGTTTGAGAATTCTGTCATCGTCATTGAAAAAAAAGTATGTAAAACCATTCAGTAAAGTGAGACTTAAAACTAAAATAAATAAAAATGTTAAGAGTTGGAAGAATCAGAGATAATCTAACTTACCATCTTATGGATGAAGGAGCTAAAAGCCCACTATCACCTAAGTTAATATCCTCTCTCCTACATGTATCATCAAATATTTTGCATAGCATCAATTTTGATAAAGTAATAGTCTTAAGATCTGGACAGTCAAGGAGATATAACACACAATTGAGATAGCACATATATATTTAAAGATAAGCAAAAGTAAGACAGCATGTAAGTGTGCACTGCAGAGAAAAGGCAGTAAGTATTGAAGAATATTAGAAGAGATTGCTGAGGATTAAGACTAGAGAAGGCAAACCTCCTTAGAGTCTTGAAGAATCTGGTAGGTCCAGAGTAGAAAGAAGAAAGGTCTTAAAGGCTCATCACTTCCTACTATCAGACACTGTCCCAAGCACTTCACATGGTACCCGGTGACTGTAAGAAAAGGTTAAGTTAAGCTTTCACATAAAGACCACATGGAATAGAAAAAAATGGAGATTGGGCAGAAGAGCTGGTTTAAACTAGCCCTGTGGTGAGGGGAAGGAAAAAGAAAGAGAGTGCCATGCTGTAAGTCTAGAATCAGTGCCAGTTCCTTATGTGGGAAAGATAACCAGGGTTACTGGAATGTAAAAGAATGTGGGGGTATGGTCAAAGGCGGGAACTCTCAGTGGGAAATTTAAACTGGACAAGCTCTCTCGGATAGGCTGTACAATTCAAAATCTCAAAGACAGGCTGGTTACCTCTCTTAGATAGGTTGTAAACTCTGAAGTACCCAGCCAATGGGGAAACAGGGGAGGGACATGCATATCAGAAGTAGGATATTAACTATGGCCATGTTCTTTTTCTGGCATGCCTGCCATGTTTCTGGCTGTGTGTCCACTCTTGCAAGATTGTGAATTCTTTTCTCCTCCACAACCAGGTGAGCATTTTAAAGGTATAATGCTTGTTTCTAACAGTGGCCATCTGTTATGGGTTGGACTGTCTTCCCAAAAAAGCTGTGTTGAAGTCCTAACCCCTAGTACCTTAGAATGTGACCTTATTTGGAAATAGGGTCATTTCAAATGGGAATTAGTTAAATTAAAATGAGACCATACTAGAACAGGATGGGCCCAGAATATGACTGGTATTCTTACAAGAAGAAGAGAGGAGATATAGACAGACACAGAGGAGAACATCACATGATAAACAAGGCAAAGACTGAAGTGCAAGCCAAAGAATACCAGGGACTGCTGGCTACCACCAGAAGCCAAGAAACAGGCAAGGAACAGATTCTTCTCTACAGACTTCAGAGGGAGGATGGCCCCTCCCAACACCTTTTTTTTTAAATTCATTTTTATAGAGATATATTCACATACCATGCAGTCATACAAAGTGTACATTCAATTGTTCGCTGTACCATTATATAGTTGTGTGTTCATCACCAAAATTAATTTTTCAACATTTTCATTACCACACACACAAAAATAAGAAGAATAAAAATTAAAGTGAAAAAGAACAATTAAAGTAAAAAAGATCACTGGGTGCCTTTTTTTTTTTTTTTTTAGCCCCCATTTTTCTACTCATCCATCCATGCACTGGACAAAGGGGAGTGTGGTCCATATGGCTTTCCCAATCACATTGTCACCCCTCATAAGCTACATTTTTATACAATCATCTTCAAGAATCAAGGGTTCTGGTTTGTAGCTTGATGGTTTCAGGTATTTACTACTAGCTATTCCAATTCATTAGAACCTAAAAAGGGTTGTCTAAATTGTGCGTAACAGTGCCCACCAGAGTGACCTCTTGGCTCCATTTGGAATTGCTCAGCCACTGAAGCTTATTTCATTTCCTTTCACATCCCCCTTTTGGTCAAGAAGATGTTCTCCATCCCACAATGCTGGATCTAGATTCCTCCCTGCCCTCCCAACATCTTGATTTCAGATTTCTGGCCTCCAAAACTGTGAGACAACAAATTTTTGTGTTTTAAGCCACCAGACTGCAGTACTTTGTCATGGCAGCCCTAGTAAACTAAGACACCATCATTATCCCCAGGTTACAGATGAGAACAATGGGGCTTATGGTGATTAGAAACTTGCACGAGAACAGAAATCCAAGCAAGTCTAATAAGAATGTCTCCTTAGCCAGTACAATTATGAGTGTCAGACCAAGGGGGAATCTCAAAATTAAAAACAACCTAATCCGGAGGTGACATCAGTGATATGACAGAGAATAAAGCTCCAAACACTTGACTCTCCCCACAGAAGTATTGAAACACAAGCAGAAACTGTCAGAAACAACTTTCACAGAACTCGTACAGCAACCAGACAAACATAGAATCAAGGAAAAGGCAAGTAAAATTGATAGGAAAGCTGTGTGTACTTTAACTTGCCTGGCCCTATCCCTACCCCAGCTCAATGGCACTGTGGGACAGCCAGTAGACTGCATTCCCATGTGGGTCGAGAGGGAGAAGACATCAGCTTATTCACAATTTTAGCACGTATCTTCAACCCATCTGGTGGCTCCCTGAACCCAAGGCACTCCACTGACCCAAGACATCCATCTCTGTTTCACCTAGCATCAAACTCAGCTGGAGAAGTGGCAGACATTCCGGAAAGAACACTGTGAGGGAGCGATCAAACTGCAGCTTCCTGAAGCAAAAGATTACGGTTGAGACATACAACTGAGAACCTGGGCCCCAGGAAGAAAAGCTGGAGAAAGAATTTCCTGGGGAAATTAGAACATGCAGGAGAATGAGTATACTAGGGAACTCTTGGAAGCTAAGAACATGCCCAGGGCAAGATGCATACAAAGACTTGAGAAGACCCGAAGTGTTCAATTTGGGCTGATAAGTACAAGCTAGGCTAAATGTTGATGGAAAGCCCCTGCCTGGAAACAATGTGCAAATCCTAGGATAGGTTTGGTTGTAGGAGCTCCTGGCATTGGCAGCACACGTGGCAAGAATACAGTATTTGCAAAAACAGTTTGGAAAACTCATTAAGCAAATAGACTACCATGGCTTTCATTGATTAAACAAAACAGCAAGTCATAGGAAAGGCAGAGAATAAAGCTCCAAACATTTGACTCTCCCCACAGAAATACTGAAACACAAGCAGAAACTGTTAGAAACAACTTTCAAAAAACACGTACAGCAACAAGGCAAACACAGAATTAAGAAAAAGGCAAGTAAAAATGATAAGAAACCAGGAAATAGTTTTCAGAGTTAACACACTATAATACTCTTGTCCAGATTTCAACAAAAAAATCACAAATCATACAAAGAAACAAAAAAGGATGGCCCATTAAAGAAGTAAACAAAGGCCCACCCACACTGGAATTACTAATCAAAGATCTGAATAGGGGAAAGAATCAGTGAATGAGGATAGGACATTGATATTATCAAGTAGGAAGAATAGGAAAAAATATGAAGAAAAGAAAACAGAGTCTAAGGGACCTATGGTACCTCATGAAGCATACCAACATACATACGCATTATGGGAGTCCCAGAAGATAAAGATAAATGGGCAGAAGGAATATTTGAAGAAATAATGGCTGTCAATTTCCAAGTTTGACAAAAGACATGAATATATACATCCACAAAGCTCAAGAAACTCCAAATAGGATAAACTCAGAGTATCAGTATGAGACAAATTATAAGCAAACTGTCAAATGCCAGAGACAAAGAAAGGATGCTAAAAGCACCAAGACAAAAAAATTGCTAGTGATGTCATCAACACAGTCATATAAGACATTCTCTGAAAAAGCTTCCCTAGAGATCAGTGAATAAAAGGACATATCACACTTGCTTAGAACTATGGAGGATGGTAGAGACTGGAGAAGGACTCCACAAATACTGAATCAAAGAAAAAGAAAAATATCAGGTAGGAAATGGCCAGCCTGGACCTCCAGACCATCCCTTCCTACCCCAGTTCAGTCCCACACTGCTTCAGAGTCATGCAGAGGCAGGAGCCCAGGTCCCTGCTGCCACAGACAAAGATTATAGAGCCACTAACAGCAGAGAATTAGAACCCAACGCATATTCAGGCACAGGGACCCAAGTCCATGGAGACCCAGGGCAGAACATAAGGCTCTAAGTCATGCTGCATGTCAGGCCCCCAAAAAAGGGTCTAACATATAGAAGGAATGCCTAATCTACCGGCCCTGCTGCTTATCTCATAGATACCAGGTGTGCCATAAACTAAGGGTTGAAGGCTGTTTTAGGAATCCCAGTCACAGTGGCACCTAGACTCCAGGGGGCAGACAAGGCAAGATCAGATATGCCCATAAAGATGAATGACCGCAACCAAGCCAAAAGGTCTGCTTCCTCCACATAGATAATATAGTGCACATCAAAGAAGAGTAGTGTGTTAAAACCCTAGTAACCAGTCAGCAGAAACTGATAAGCACTCACCCAATCGAGGCCCAGAACACACTCAGCAGGACCTTCCCCCCAACACCCAACATGGGTTTTTCCTTTAAAAAATGCTGCTCTCAGATAGAGGGCCGGAGACATTTTTCCTTTCTTTTCTGATGGCTCCCACCTGCTTTCTTCTGCTTTCTTCCTCTAATAAACCTTAAATTCTCTACTTAAACCATGACTCGCTGCGTTTGTGTGGATTCCTGAATGGCTCTGAACCTAACACTGCATACACAAGGGTCCCCAGAGGGAGCAGGAGTGTGGAGAGACTAACAAGAGGTACTCTCACTCAGTCCAGTTTCTATTGGCTGGACCACCTAAATGCAAAAGAGACTTTTCTGGAGTGACCCACCTTTCTGGACTGATGCCATGTGGCTTCTTAGAGCAGGATACCCTGATGGGGAAGAAACTGGAGGCAGAAAAGCGTCACAGAAAAAAAAGGGGGAGGGGTTAAAAGGAACTGCTGTAAGATAGGATGGATCCCCAGAACTGTTAGGAAAAGGGGTCAACGAGTGAAGGAAAGAATATAAACAAATCTTAGGAGCTGGGGTGAAAATTCTGCCCCAAAACAAACAGAACAGATCAAGATTTGCAAAGAAGGAAGAAAAGAAAGGAAGCCTTCTCCTGGTGGTGAAACAATAGCACAAATAGTACAATCTTAAAAACTGTACAGCATATTAGGGGCAAGAATCAGTTGTTGAAGAGCTGAGAAACACTGAAAAAACACAGGGTACTCTAAAGGTCTGGAATAAGTTGGACCAAGCATCAAAGAGCCTTAACACATAAGCATATTAGCAATAAAACTCTAAACAAGAGGGAGAGACTGACCTTCAGAGTTAATTCATTAAGATAATCAGATAACCAGACATCAGCAAAAAATTACAAGATATACTAAGAAACAAGAAGATAGGCTCAGCCAAGGAAACAATTAAAACTTCAGAAGAGACGCAGCATTTGGAACAATGAATCAAAGAAGTTCAAGCAAATCTCCTAAATCAATTCAAGAAGATGAAGGGAAACATGGATGAGGAGCTAAAGGACATTATGAAGATAATGTGTGAGCAAAAAGAAGACTTAAAAGTTTAAAAATAAACATAACAGAAATCATGGGGATGAAATCACATAGTTAGAACAGAGAAAAGAATAGAAAAAAAAATTAAGCAGTTTCTTAGAGACTTGAATGAGAGCACAAAGTATACAAATGTATGTGCCATGGGTGTCCCAGAAGGAGCAGAGAAGAGAAAAGGGGCAGAAATAATAATAGAGGATATAATGGCTGAAAATATCCCAACTCTTATAAAAGACATGAATATACATACCCAAAAAGCACAACATACTCCAAACAGAGTAAATCCTAATGGACCTACTCCAAGACACATACTAATCAAAATTTCAAATGCCAAAGATATAGAAAAAACTTTAAAAGCAGCAAGAGAAAAGCTATTTGTCACATCCAAGAGATCCTCAGTAAGAGTAAGTTCTGACTTCTCATCAGAAACCACAGAGGTGAAAAGGCAGTGGTATGATACAGTTCAGGTACTGAAAGAAAAAAACTACCAGCTCCAAATTCTTTATCCAGTGAAATTATTCTTCAAAAATGAGGGAAGAGTTTAGAATATTCACAGAAAACAGAAACTCAGAGAATTCATCGACAAAAGACTTGCCTAACAAAAACTACATAAGGGAGTTCTGCAGGTTGACAGGAAAAGACAGGATAGAGTGGCTTGGATCAGTGTGGTGAAATGAAGATCATCAATAAGGGTAACTAAAAGGGTAAATGCAAAACCCAATAGTACTGTATCCTCAATATACAACTCTACTCATTAATTCCTATAAAAATCATAATACAATTGAACAAAAGAAAGGCATAGTTTCTAATAATGGACATGCAAAATATAAAGTGGTAAAGTGGGACAAAACCAACATAAAGAGTGGAAACAAGGATATGGGAACAGAGAACATGCTATTGAAGTTGAGTTGATAACTTTTGAAATCAGTAGGTTATAGAAGTCGGTTATGTAATATCACCCCCAGGGTCAGCACAAAGAAAGTATTTGAAAAATATACTGAAACAGAAATGCAAAAGGGATGAGTCAGCTACATCACAAAAAGATCAACTATACAGAAAAGGACGTTGCAATAAAGGAAAAGAGAGACAAAAAATCATAGGACATATGAAAACCAAAGGACTAAATGGTTGAAGTACTGCCTTTACAGTAATAACACTGAATACTAATGGAGTAAGTCCCCAGTCAGAAGACAGAGATTGGCAGAATGGATTAAAAAGCGTTCTCCAACAATATGTTGTTTACAAGAGACTCACCTTATATGAAAGACACAAACAAACTTAAGTGAAATGATGGAAAAGATATCCCATGCAAATAGTAATGAAAAAGGAGCTGGAGTAGCTATACTAATATCAGACAAAACAGCCTAAGTACAAAGCTGATATACGAGACAAAGGACATAATATATTAATAAAAGGGGCAATCCACCAAGAAGGAATAACAATCATAAATACTTATGCACCTAACCAAGGTGCCCCAAAATACATAAGGCAAACACTAGCAAAACTAACTTCAATACATAACTCTCATCAATAGATAAAACATCAGGACAGAAGATCAATAAAGAAACAGAGAACTTGAATAACATGATAAACGAACTAGACCTAACAGACATAAACAGAACATTGCACCCAAAACAGCAGGATATACATTCGTCTCAAGTGTATGTGGGAAAAAGTTCCATTTACAATAGCAACTAAGAACCAAGTATCTAGGAATAAATTTAACCAAGGATGCAAAGAAGCTGAACACAGAAAACTAAAAAACTCTGCTAACAGAAATCAAAGAAGACCTAAACAAACACAAGGAGTGTGCTAGTTTGGATATATTATGTCCCGCCAAAAACTATATTCTTGAATGCAATCTTGTAGGGACAGACATATTAGTGTTGATTAGGTTGGAATCCATTATTGAGTTTTTCCATGGAGATGTGACTCAATCAATTGTGGGTGAAACCTTTGATAGAATTATTTCCACAGAGATGTGGACCCTGCCCATTCAGTGTGGGTCTTGATTTAATCACCAGAGTCCTATAAAAGAGCTCACAAACAGAAGAATCTCAGAGCAGCTGAGAGTGACATTTTGAAGAGCAGCTGAGAGAGACATTTTTGGAGATGGCCATTGAAAGCAGACTTTTGCTGACAATTTGGAGGTGCTAGCCCAGTGTTTGCTCTGGAGAAGCTAAGAGAGGAAAAACGCCCCAAGAGCAACATTTTGAAGAATGCACAGGAGCTGAGAGAGGAGCTGGAACACAACACGAGATCAGCAGATGCCAGCCACATGCCTTCCCAACTAACAGAGGTTTTCCAGACACTATTGCCCTTCCTTCAGTGAAGATATACTTGTGTTGATGCCTTAATTTGGACATTTTCACGGCCTTCAGACTCTAAATTTGTAACCAAATAAACCCCCTTTAAAAAAGCCAATCCATTTCTGGTATTTTCCATGACAGCAGCATTAGCAAACCGGAACAAGGGGATTCCATGTTCATAGACTGGAAGATTAAATATCGTTAAGATGTCAATTCTACCAAAAATGATTTACAGATTCAACACAATCTCAATCAAAATTCTAACAGCATGCTTTGCATAAATGGAACAGTCAATTATCAAATTTATTTGGAGGAGTAAGGGGCCCCCAATAGTGAAAAACATCTTGTAAAAGAAGAATTATGTTAGAAGACTCACACTCCATTACTTAAAAGCTTACTGCATAGCTATAGTGGTCAAAACAGTACAGTACTGGCACAAGGATAGCTATACTAAACAATGAAATCAAATTGAGAATTCAAAACCTTACATCTGTAGGTCTAATAAAATCTAATTGATTTTTGACAGTGCTGTCAAGTCCACTTAATTGGGAAAGAATAGTCTCTTCAACAAATGGTGCTGGAAAAATTGGGATACTTCAGAATCTTGTGTTAGGCAATGGTTTTTTAGACTTTACACCCACAGCACAAGCAATGAAAGAAAAAAATAGATAAATGGGACCTCCTCAAAATTAAAAATTTTGAGCATCAAAGGACTTTGTCAAGAAAGTGAAAAGACAGCCTACTCCATGTGAAAAAATATTTGGAAACCACAGATCTGATAAGGGTTCAATTTCCAGAATACATAAAGAAGTCCCACAACTCAACCATAAAAAGATAAACAACTCAATGAAAAAAAACGGGCAAAAGACTTGAACAGACATTTCTCCAAAGAGAAAACAGAAATGGCTAAAAAGCACATGAAAAGATGCTCAACATCATTAATATCAGGGAAATGCAAATTAAAACCACAATGAGATATCATTTCACACCCACAAGAATGGCTGCTGTTATGAAGACTGAAAACTACAAATGTTGGAGAGGATGTGGAGAAATAACACTCACTCAGTGCTGGTGGGAATATAAAATGGTGCAGCAGCTGTGGAAGACAGTTAAGCAATTCCTCAGGAAGCTAAGCATAGAATTACTGTATGACCTGGCAAACCCACTACTAGGTATATACCCAGAAGAACTAAAAGCAGGGACTCAGATATTTGCACACTGATGTTCATAAGGCATTATTCACAATTGCCAAAAGATAGAAACAACCCAAGTGTCCATCAACCAAAGAAAGGATAAACAAAATGTGGTACACACATACAATGGAATATTATTCAGTCACAAAAAGGTACGAAACCTGATGCGTGCAACAACATGGATGAACCTTGACACTATGCTGAGTGAAATAAACCAGACAGAAAAGGACAAATTTTGTCTGGTCTCACTGATATGAACTACTTATAATAAGCAAACTCATTGAGTTAGAATCTAGACTATAGGTTACCAGAAGACAGATTAGGGGTAGAGAACAGGGAGTTGATGCTTAATTTGTATAGAATTGCTATTTAAGTTGATAGCAAAGTTTTGGAAATGGATGGTGGTGATGGTAGCACATTATTGTAAGTATAATTAACAGCACTGAAATATATATATGAATGTGGTTAAAAGGGAAATTTTAGGTGAGATACATTACTAGAATAAAAATTAAAAGATAAAACATAGGACTGTAAACAACCGTGAACTCTACTGCAGATAATGTTGAGGTATAGCAATGGAAAAGCCAATCCTCAAATTCACATGGAATGGCAAGAGATCTCTAATACTCAAAAACACCTTGAGAAAGAATAAAAGTGGAGGTCTCATATTTCCCAATTTCAAAACTTATAACAAAACTACAGTAATCAAAACAGTGTGGTACTGGCATAAGTTAGAGATGAATGGAATCAAATAGAACTGAATGTCCAGAAATAAACCCACAAATACATGACCAACTGATTTTGTTTTCATTTTTAAGCAGTTTTATGGAGATATATTCAAATATCATACAAATATATTCAAAGTGTACAATCAGTGGTTCACAGTATCATCACATAGCTGTGCATTCATCACCACAATTTTAGAAAGTATTCATTACTTCAAAAAAACAAAACAAAAATTTCATACTCCTTATACCCCCCTATTATTGACCCTTAGCAATTGTGTGGTACTTTTGTTACTACTGATGAAAGAATATTAAAATATTACTGTTAACTATATCAGGGTTCACTATGTTATACAATCCCATGTTTTATCCTCTAGCTTCCTTTCTAGTGATATATTCAACTCTAAACCTTCCCTTTCAAAAACAATCACACATGTAATTTAGTGCTGTTAATTAGACTCACCATATTGTGGTACCACAACCTCTGTTTCCAAACATTCAAATTTAAATTCAACCAAGTTATAAATTCTGTACAAATTAAGCATCTCTTCCCCATTCTATTTCTGGTAACCTATATTCTAGATTTTAACTCTACGAGTTACCTTATTAGAATTAGCTCATATTAGTGAGATCATACAATATTTGTCCTTTTGCATCTGACTTGTTTCACTCAACATAATGTCCTCAGCGTTCACCCATGTTGTCACGTGCTCCAGAGCTTATTCCTTCATACTGCTGAATGAGGTTCCATCATAAATATACACTACATTTCATTTATCCATCCATCAGTTGATGGACACTTGGATTGTTTTCATCTTTTGGCAAGTCTAAATGGTGCTGCTATGAACATCGGTGTGCAAATAAATGTCTGTTTGCACCCTGCTTTCAGTTCTCCTGAGTACATTACTAGTAAAAGGACTGCAGCATATGTGGCAGCATACTTAGCTTCCTGAGAAACCAATAACTGCCTGTCAAAGTGGCTGCACCACTTGATATTCCTACCAGCAGTGAATAATTGTCACTATTTCTCCACATTCCTTCCAACTCTTGTAGTATTCTGTTGCTGTTTTTTAATAATGGCCACTCTAGTAGGCCTTTCTAGATATCAGTGAAATTATATCTCATTGTGGTTTTGATTTGCATTTCCCTAATAGCTAGTGATGTTGAGCATCTTTTCATACGTTTTTTAACCATTTGTATTTCCTCTTTGGAAAAATGTCTATTCAAGTCTTTCATCCAATTTTAAATTGGGTTGTATGTCTTTTTATTGTTGAGCTGTAGGATTTCTTTACATATTCTAGATATTAAACCCTTATCGGATATGTGGTTTCCAAATATTTTCTCACAGTTAAGTAGGCTGTCTTTTCACTTTCTTGACAAAGTTCTCTAATGCACAAAAGCTTTTAATTTTGAGGAGGTCGCATTTATCTATTTTTTTGTTTGCTGCTTGTGCTTTGGGTATAAAGTCTAAGAAACCATTTCCCACCACAAAGTCCTGAAGATGCTTCCCTACATTTTCTTCTGAGAGAGTTATGGTCCTGTCTCTTATATTCTCTTATTGTCTTGATCCATTCTGAGTTAATTTTTGTGTAAGGTGTTGTACCAGTTTGTATACATTATATCCCCCAGAAAAAAGCCATATTCTTTAATGCAACCTTGTGGGGGCAGACGTATTAGTGTGGATTAGGTTGGAACCTTCTGATTGAGTTTCCATGGAGATGTGACCCACCCAACTGTAAGTGACACCTTGATTAGGGTGTGACCTCTTGATTGAATGTTTCCATGGAAACGTGGGTCTTGATTAGTTCACTGGAGTCCTATAAAAGGAGCTCACAAACAGAGGGACGTCAGAGCAACTGAGAGTGACATTTTGAAGAAGAGCTGCAGCTAACAGAGAACAAAACACCCCAAGAGCAACATTTTGGAGAAGGCCATTTTGAAATGCAACCTGGGGGCAAACAGACACCATCCATGTGCCTCCCGAGCTAACAGAGGTTTTCTGGACATCAACGGCCTTTCTCCAGTGAAAGTACCCTATTGTTGATGCCTAACCTTGGACACTTTATGGCCTTAAGACAGTAACTTTGTAACAAAATAAACCCCATTTACAAAAGCCAATTCATTTCTGGTGTTTTGCATAAGGACAGCATTAGCAAACTGGAACAGGTGTGCAACAGTGGTCCTCTTTCATTCTTTTGGATACGGATATTAAATTCTTCCAGCACCATTTGTTGATACCACTTTACACCCTCTAGGATGGTTATTATTTAAAAAAAACCTGAAAATACATGTTTGTGAGGACACAGAGGAATCAGAAGCTTCACACATTTTAAGGGGAATGTAAAATGGTACAGTGCTATGAAAAACACCTTGACATTTCCTCAAAAACGTAAACACAGAATTACCATAGGATCCTGCAATTTCATATATATGTACATTCCCATAAGAACTGGGAACAGGAACTCAAACAGATACTTGTACACCAATGTTCATAGCAGCATTGGGGAAACAACTCAAGCGTCCCTCACAGATGAATGGATAAACAAAATACGGCATATACATGCAATGGAATATTATTCAGCCATAAAAAGGAATTAAGTGCTAATATATGCTACAAAATGGATGAACCCTGAATATATCACACCATATAAAATAAGCCAAACCTGAATGGACAAACATTGCATGATTCCACTTAAATGAAATATCTAGAATAAGCAAATTCAGGGAAATGGAAAGTTCATTAGAATTTACCAGGGGCTGCAGGTAAGGGGGAATGGTGAGTTACTGCTTAATGGGTACAGAGTTTCTGCATAGGAAGATGAAAAAACTTAGGTAATAGATATAGATGATGGTATCTATCTATATAGATATAGATGAATGTAATTAATACCACTGAAACTGTACACTTAAAAATGGTAAAATGGGAACTCTGTACTTCCTGCATGATGTGTCTAAAAACCTACAACTGTTATAATGAAAAAATGGTACAGTGGTGTATTTGTTGTATGTATGTTACCACAATAATTTTTTTTCCCTAAGCTTGATAGTTTTTTTTTTTTAAATCTTCATTTTATTGAGATATATTCACATACCACGCAGTCATACAAAACAAATCGTACTTTCGATTGTTTACAGTACCATTACATAGTGGTACATTCATCACCCAAATCAATCCCTGACACCTTCATTAGCACACACACAAAAATAACAAGAATAATAATTAGAGTGAAAAAGAGCAATTGAAGTAAAAAAGAACACTGGGTACCTTTGTCTGTTTGTTTCCTTCCCCTGTTTTTCTACTCATCCATCCATAAACTAGACAAAGTGGAGTGTGGTCCTTATGGCTTTCCCAATCCCATTGTCACCCCTCATAAGCTACATTTTTATACCACTGTCTTCGAGATTCATGGGTTCTGGGTTGTAGTTTGATAGTTTCAGGTATCCACCACCAGCTACCCCAATTCTTTAGAACCTAAAAAGGGTTGTCTAAAGTGTGCATAAGAGTGCCCACCAGAGTGACCTCTCGGCTCCTTTTGGAATCTCTCTGCCATTGAAGCTTATTTCATTTCCTTTCACATCCCCCTTTTGGTCAAGAAGATGTTCTCCGTCCCACGATGCCAGGTCTACATTCCTCCCCGGGAGTCATATTCCACGTTGCCAGGGAGATTCACTCCCCTGGGTGTCTGGTCCCACGTAGGGGGGAGGGCAGTGATTTCACCTTTCAAGTTGGCTTAGCTAGAGAGACAGGGCCACATCTGAGCAACAAAGAGGCATTCGGGAGGAGGCTCTTAGGCACAACCATAGGGAGGCCTAGCCTCTCCTTTGCAGCAACCGTCTTCCCAAGGGTAAAACCTGTGGTAGAGGGCTCAACCCATCAAACCACCAGTCCCCTATGTCTGTACCACAATAATTTAAATTAAAAAAATAATAAAAAACAAAAACAAACTTTAAAAAACTGTACACTCCCACCTTTGAAAGCTCTGTAAATGAGCTCAGAAATTTATGACCCTATGTAACTGGAACACTATGACTGTTTTCTGAGCTGTTTAACACTTCTTGACCTTTGGTATAGAAGACTGGTGTCATCTCTTTCAGGGGCTTGGATACGTAAGTTTTAAGCACAAGTCTTTCCCCTGGCATATATTATGATCACGTTTATGAATAGGGTAGAAATGCATGGGAGGTCAGCTTTTCCTTTTGTGAAAATATATCAAATTGTATGAAATAAAGCAGAGGGAACCTCAAAGCAAAATTTATCTTAACTGAGCCTTTCTCAAGTGAGAGAAACACTCACTTGAGCACTCTACTTTGGCTCTTTTTTTTTTTCCCTTAAGACAAGGAAACAAGCTCAGTATGTGATGACCCACATACCTATCCTCCCAGTAAGCCTAGTGACCACTGGTGAGGTCACCAGTAAGCAATGTGCTCAGTCTGCTAGTGCTATTTTACCACCACCACCAGGTATGTCACTAGAAAGCTATTTGGACACTGAATAATAGAAAAGGTATCTATTTCTCAGAATTGTGAGAGGACTAACCACATAAAATGCAAACATGATTTTCAAAGTACTTAGTGACACCACTGTGTTTCCAAATTCTAAGACAGACATGAAGGTGAGGTGAGGGGCCTCAGGCCTCTATCACTCCCCTGTGCTTGCAGCACTTGTCATCTCTAACAGCAGCTTTGCTCCTAATTCTCCCAGCTGACCACCATCCAGCCACACTGCAGAGGCCCATAAACAACCTCCCACTCCCCACCCCCAGATTCAGCTACCTGGCATTAGGGACTATATCTCGTTCACTGCCATATCCCCACTACTTTGAGAGCTTGATATAGCATGGAAATCAATTTTAAATTACCGATGATTTGACCCTGAGCTAGCACTCTTGAGCATGTACTATGGGAGGGCATTCCATGTGCACTGAGTGAAATTATGTACAAATTTCCAGAGAATTACTGAGTTTTATTCTCCTGGCATCACTGCATCAGAGAAGGCATGCTGTAATGCCAATTCCAGCTCTGCCAAAAATTTTATGACTTTGGAAAAGTTACTTCACCTTCTGGTCCTCTGCTTCTCCACCTTTAAATTCGCTAGAAGCCCTAAGAACCACACCAGCTTGAAAATACTCTAAAATTAAAACAAGAAAAAAAGGGAAAAGAAAGAAAGAAAGAAGAGAAGAGAAGAGTTAGGAGGAGGACAATCAAAACACTCCTCATTATCGGGACAAAAAATAAGTATGAGAAATTTATTATTAAATAAATTTATACCCAGGAAAAAGCACAAGGAAACATGTGGCCATGACTATTCCCACCCACAGATTTCCATGGCACCTTTCCCAACAAACGAAGTAAGCAAAAATTAAGTGGAAGGGCAAAAATGAGAAAAACATTCCCATAACGCATTAGAATAAGCCCATGCTCTTCTTCCCTAACTCGCTCTCAGGTGAGGACCTTAACTCAGGCTCCACTGATGGGAGCCCCTCACTTCCCACCTGTCCCTAGATGTCCCCACACACAGGGCAGGGGAAGCAGTGTCCCCACTCCTCTAGAAGGCTAGGGCTCCCTTTTGTTGTGCTTGATCCCAGCCCCTCTCGCTCCAGCATCAACTTCTCCATCTCTCCTACTGATGGGCAAATTGTTTCTGTAAAGTATAGTAAGTATTTTAAGCTTGTGGGCCATATAGTCTCTGTAGAATGGCAGCATGAAAGCAGCATGAAAGCAGCCACAAAACAGTACATAAACAAATAGGCACAGCTGTAATAACAGAACATGATTATCTAAAGCAGGTGGCAGGCCACATTTGGCCAATGAACTTGAGTTTGCTGAACCCTGGTCCTAGACCATCTCAGCAGTTTACAAATATGCTCCAAGATCTCCATCTTAAAAACATACAAACAAAAGGCCCTCTCCTTACCCCACACCCTTCTCCAGCTACTGCTCCATTCGTCTGCTACCCTTCTTAGAAGACTCTTCTGAAGAGACACTCACTGCTTTCCTGTCCTCTCCTCATGTCTACCACCCAACCACCTCCTACAGGCTTGTGCCCCACCACCCACCAATTCTGCTCTGGTCAAGGTCACCCAGAGCTTCCAGCTGGCCAGACCTGATGCCCATTTCTATCCTAACTTCTGTGCAGTGCTAAGTTCCTCAAGTCCTCCTTTGTTCCGACTGTTACAATCTGGAACCCAGATCTACCAGAGAAAAGACTTGAAGACCTCCACTGACCCAGTGAATTGGGAACTGAATTAGGAAGGGGAGATCCTGGCAAGACATCCCATGGGTGTCTGCTGCTAACCCAAGAAGTGAGGTTCAGGGGGATGGAGTCTGTGATCACACGGGATGCATCAATAATGTACTACAAGTTGTACAATGGGTCTCTTTCAGCATTTCCATCAGACATGTGCCCCATGAGTGAGTCTCAAATCATAAGTAAACACCCTATTTTTAGTTAATTTCCAAAGTAACAGAATAAGCAACACTTTACACACCTTCCAATAACTCCTGACCAACGGAGGCTTAGTCAGAACAGTGGTGGCAGTGTCTCCACCGTGGCCGTTTTGCTTTTTCCATTACCTTCACCTCCTCTCCCTCATACCCCTCTTTCCACTCCCTCAGAAGCTCCCATTTTCAACCTGGGAGGCTGAAATACACTATGTTTGGGGGCGTTTTATTCCAACAACATGGCCTGTTCACATGATGTGCCCTGTCAAATACCTTCATCCTAACTTTTCAGAGAGGAGAATGGAGATTTTACATTACTCTTACTGTTTTTCCTGCAAAGTGCTATCTTTAACCCCCATCCCCACCTGTTTTTTTCCTGGCTCTTTTTGAGGTATGTGTAACTGGGATGTCACAAGCTCTGGGCAGTGGTTCTCAAACTGGCCTCATCCCATCAATTTCTGATTCAGTAGGTCTGGTGGGGCTCAGGAATGTGCATTTCTAACCAGTTCCCAGGTGATGCCAGTGCTGCTGGTCCAGACGCCACACTTTGAGAACCAATAATTTGAGTGTTCCAGCCCCAGCTCAGCCTCTCACTACTTACGTTAGATCCTTAATGAATCTCTCCAAGCCTCATCTGTGCACTAGTGAAATACTGCCAATGCCAGGGGGCCACCTTGCGGAAGAAGCACAAACTATCTGGCCCAGACTAAGTGCTCAAGAAATAAGAGCTCAATCTCCTACCCCGAGTCAGTGGTTCATTTGTCCCCCAACAGTCTTGAGGAGCATACATGTGGACCCGTTGGCCCCAAACTGCCTCTTTCTTAGGAAACTTAATCTTCACCAGAGCTTCAGAAACTCAAGGAATACTGAAACTCCTCCCAGGCAATGTCAACTGAATTTCTATATTTCTCCCTTGAACTATACTTTGAACCATACTTCCCAAATCTTCAAGCAATTATGAACACTGCTTCTGACACCATTCCCATTTGCTTCCCATGATCTGCACTCAACACAACTGAAATTAAATAATTAAGGAACATCTGGTCAATGAGAGTAAGATGCTGACAGTTAAATTTTTTAAAAAATGGTTAAGAAAATCAAACACATATACATATATAAAATAGAACGTATGCATATGTGTAGGGAGGGAGGAACAGCAAATGAGAAAAAGAGAAGTACATAAATAAATGCTGGGAAGGATAGGTTCTATATAAAAAATAAAAAATGGTCATATCTGGATAGGATTGTGGACAATCCCACACCTCAGCCACACAACTGCTGTTCCAGTTTGCTAATGCTGCCGTTTTGCAAAACACCAAAAATGGACTGGCTGTTATAAAGGGGGGTTATTTGGTTACACAGTTACAGTCTTAAGGCCATAAAGTGTCCAAGGTAACGCATCAACAATACAGTACCTTCACTGAAGGTTGGCCAATGACGTCCCAAAATCCTCTGTTAGCTTGGAAGGCACATGGCTGTCACCCGCTTGCTCCAGGGTTCTGGTTTCAAAATGGCTTTCTCCCAGGACATTCCTCTCTAGACATCTGTGGGTGTTCTCTTGGTTTCTCCCAGGCAAACTCTGGGCTAGCAAAAGTCTGCTTGCAACAGCCGTCTCCAAAATGTCCCTCTTGGCTGCAGCCATCAAGGGGTACACAACTCCAAGCATGTCTAAGCATCAGTGTCAGCAAGTGTCTGGGCCTGTGTGGCTCTCTCTTTTAAAGCACTCCAGTAATTAAATCAAGACCCATGTTGAATGGGCAGGGCCACACCTCCATGGATATAATCTAATCAAAGGTATTACCTACAGTTAGGTGGGGCACATCTCCATGGAAACAACCTAATCCAATGATTCCAACCTAATCAATGCTAATACCTTTGCCCTCAAAAGACTGCATCAAAGAACACGGCATTTTGGGGGACATAATACATCCAAACCGGCACAAGTGCCATGTGGCAGATTGGGAAGGGACCGTAACCCATACAGACCAGCACAATCCCTGCACTTGGCTCCACTTGCCACAAACATCTCTCCACCACTTGTCCCGATCTCTCCTGTGTTCTTGGCTCCCACTTGAAAACCCTCCTCTACCTAGCCTCAGACTCTCCAAAAACTCACTTTCCTCCAAGTCCTCCCTCACAACTCCCCAGGACAAGGTCATCTTCTCTCCATCTTTCCCCACACTGCTGTCCTTCCAGGTCGACTTCATATCTCTTAGAAAGAGTTCTCCCTTCAACTCCCCTCCAGGAGGGTTTCAGCCCCAACATTCCCCGGACCCCCCCCCCATCCCACTGAGGGTAAATAAAATGAAATGTTCTCTGCTTAATAAAGAGGAGGCAATCGCCCCTCCCTTCCCTTCAGGGTATCTCCTTAAAAACATAATAGATTCTCCTGCTCAGGAATTAGAAGAACCTAGTCTGCCTATTTCCTAACGCAAGGCCACAGGCTTCCTGACCTTTGGCACTGTAAACACACACCTTCAAAATGAACTCAGGAGTCTTTCTCCAAGTGAACAGGAGGCCATCACAAGATGCATCTATTTTTCTCTCAAGACAAGAGAGGTTTTAATTATTTCTTTTACTTCATATACTGTGTGAAATTCTGCCCAGACTCTGTACTCTCTCGCAGACTGCTTACATACGTGTCATCCGTAAAGCTTATACAATCAAACGTTTTCTTTTTTTCCATATTGATGTGCATAGGTCTATGTTGCCAGAACTTTTGCTTCTCCCATCCTGAATGGGGTAGCCCCCATTCCCCGCTCCCGGCCCGCGGGTGTGTGCAATCGCCAATCTCAGCCTCCACGCCCCCACACTGTTATTTCAGTCCTCCTCTCATTCCCCCCAGAACCCCTCCAAGTCCCCACCGGCCCCCCAGGTCCCTCCGCATCTCCTCCAGGTCCCCACCATCCCCGTCAGATGCTCACCCTTCCCCAGGACCCCACCTTTGGCTCTTCAGCCCACATCACATCGCCTCCCGCCAGCCCCTGGGCCACTGGGGAGAGGAGGGTCGCCGGGGCAACCTCAGCGGGAGGGACTGTGCGGGAGGAGAAGGCCGAAAGGGTTTGGAGCAGAGGCCCCGATTGTCGGCCAAATGCACCTGACGAACTCAGACTCCCAGCGCCTTTCTGAGGCGCCGGGAGGAGGTGCTCTGAGCCGCTCAAGCGTCCGCGTCTGGAGATAAGGGCGGCGATGGACGGCAAGGCGCATGCGCAAATGTCCTGGCCCGGTGCGCTGTCGATATGGGATCGGACGGGAACGCCACGCGGCCGGACACTTGGTTCCGTTCGGCTGCGCATGCTTGCACCTTGCAGTCTCTTTTTCTGGCTGGTGCCCTCGGCTTCTACGCCGGAAGAGGTTTGTTTTCTTCTTAAGTTATTTCCTGTTTCATCTCCCGGTACCGAGTAAAGAATAAGCAATTGGAATCCGGGAGTCCGGGTTTCGAGCCCCGCTCCTTGCCTGGCTCGGTTTTGACTCCTGGGGGCCGCGGGGCGCCTGGTCCCGCAGCCTCCCTCCGGGCGGCGACCACCGGGGCGCGGGGGATGGACAGGGAGACGCGCGTGTTCGAGCGGAGAGGCACTTCCGTGGCCTCCACGGGTGTCTCCCGGGCGGAGCCTGCCGGACCCGGGCGCGCTGACTTCATCGAGAAGCCGGACTCCTTCTCCTACGCCGATTTCTTTAAGGGCTACCTGCTCCCCAACCTGCCCTGCGTTTTCTCCAGCGCCTTCACGGAGGGCTGGGGCAGCAGGAGGCACTGGGTGACGCGCAGCGGGAAGCCCGACTTCGATTATTTGCTCCAGAAGTATGGTAAGGGCAGACCTGAAGGGCGTGAGGGTCGTGGGATGGGCGTTTTCCTCGCAGCAAATTCCAGAACGGGATTAGAGCCGGTGCCCTCTGACCCCTGCACCTCCTCAGAGTTCCTTCAGCTAAGGTCAGTTTGCGGAGGGCTGCAAAGGAGGGAGCCATTGGGGATTTGGGGGAGGGCAAAGCATGAGTGGCTCCCTCGGAGGCTTCACTGGATGACAGTGTTGACAGTGAGCTGGAAGGCCCGTGGTTGGAGACAGGTAGTTCAGCAAGAGGCCAGACCAGGGTCAGTGAGGATGGACAGGCGTGGATGACTCTCAGAAAAACCTCATGTTCCGTGTGCAGAGCACAAACTGCGCATGCCCTTCTTGTTTTAGGAGACATGGTTGTACCTGTTGCAAACTGCGGAGTGCAGGAGTACAACTCGAACCCCAAGGAAACACATGCCCCTCAGAGATTACATTAGTACTGGAAAGAGTACATCCAGCAGAACTACTCCTCTCACGGGGCTGTCTGTACTCAAAGACTGGCACCTGTGCAGGTAAAGGGGCTTCACATACTGACTGTGGTTCAGCCGACTTGCTAGAACTGAATGAACCCTGAGCTTGACTGACTGTGTGGGCCCACAGGCGCATCCAAAGTTAGGAGTTTAGTCAAGGTGAAAAAACCAGCTCCTCAGCAAGGCTAGAAGTGTCATTCTTTCTAAACATTGACATCTCACAGTGCCTGGCAGGTGTTGGCCACTGTGAAGAGTGTGAGCTTCGTGCAAGTGCAGTCACACACTTCTATCTTGTTTGCCCAGAGTTGCCTGGATCCCCTCCTCTGCCCCACCCTCCATATCTAACTGGCAGCCCCCAGCCTTAGCCACTTCCTTCTAGATGCCCCTGAAACCAGCCTCTCCTTTTCCTCCCCCTGCTTCTTCAAATCAGGCCCTGCCTTCTCTGCCTTAGTTGCTGCTGGGGTTTCCTGATATAACCACCTCAAATCTTCTCCTCCCTGCTAGTCTCTCTAAAGGTTGTCAAAATGATTCCTAGCACAACCATGTCCTGCCCCATGTTTGAAATCGTCACTGATAAGACCAACAGAAAACTCTGTAATACGTGTTCCGAATCTTTCAAGGTCTGTCCCCACTTATCTCATGCTTCTTCCACCTGGGGAGCTCCCACTTACCCCTCAAGATCCTATTAATATGATGCTCACTCTGAGAAATGCTTATCCTCTTGCAGGCAAGGTGGTTCCCCCAGCATGGACCTGACTCCTGCCCAGTGATCCCCCTCTCTGTGGGAATCCACAGGTTTAGTTCAGTTTCCCTCTCTACAGTGTCCTTTTCCCAGTAGTAGAGACCATGATGGTCATTTTAGATCCCACCCCCTGGCACAGGGCCCAGCTCATAGCAGGTGCTCAATATGGAGTGAAAGTATAAACAAATGAATTCTTGTTTTGCCCATGTGGAAACTAAGGCTCAAAAAGGTGAAATGAGACTAGAGGCCAGGCCCTCGTGATTACCAGGACAATCCAGTAGTGCATGACAACAGCTGGCACCTGGCACCCCAATGCATAGCATCCTCGGAGCTTTTTGCCATACAGCATTAAGCCAGTTAAAACCATGGACCCAGATACATTAATGCGCTGATCCCAGCACTCAAAGAGCTCCTGTTCCAGTAGTAGAGATGGACACATGTGCCTAAACACTATCATGCACTGTGGACTCAGGTTTCAAATGAGCTATGAATGGTGTTTTGGATAAGTTGTCCCAAATATTGCATGGGACATACTTATACTAGAAAATCATTCCTTATGTATTTGAAATTTAATTTTGACAGGTGTCCTGTATTTTTATCTAGCAGCCCTAAAAACTAAAAAGGACAGAAGCCTGGGATTTATTAAAAAATAAAAAGTACAGAAGAAGGTCAGTAGAGGTCATAAAGGAGGTAATAAATGAGCAGGGTTTTAAGGATGAATGAATAGGAGGGTTCCACAGGTGCACAAAGACTGACAAGACAGAGGAACAGCATGATGTTTTGGGGGTTTCATGCTACCTAGGCATTCTCCTCTCATGCCTCTGGCCAAGTTAATAGTCATCTGTCCACATGTGTTCTTTCTAAAGGGTCTCCCCGATGGAGGACGTGTAACCCTGCCAGTGTTCTCATCAGACTGGCTGAATGAGTACTGGGACGCCCTCGATGTGGAGAATACCGATTCGTCTACATGGGGCCTGCAGGACCTGGTAAAGCTGTTCCACACCACTTTGAGCCTGGGTGCCATGGTGCAACATGATGGGCTGCAGGACCTGCCCTTCCCCTCTCTGACTGCTCTCCACTCCCACATCTCTAGAACAGCTGCCTCCTCTGACCTTCCCTACTAGCATCTAAGCCTTTCCCTAGAACTCTTGGAGATCCCATTAGCAACGGTCCCAGACTTGGGCTGCAAAGCTTGGCATTCCAGGCCCTTCCTATTTGGCCCAGCCCATTTTTCTCCTTCCCCTCCTTCCACCAGAGCTGTGCAGCTTCTGTGGAACATTCTAGGGGACGGGCAGGAGGTTTGGACCACCCACTGAAGGTAGGCCAAGCTCCTAAGGAGCAGGGGGGTTCCTTAGCACAGATGTTAGAGCTGGGGACCATTTGTCCCACATGAATGAGAGGTGACAGCCTGCTTTACTAGCAAGGCCTTTGGGATGCTTAAGCCCAGAGAAACGCTCGCAGAAACCAAGCCCATGCCCAGCCCTTAGGGCATGAAACCAGGAGCTCCGCCCAGGTCGCGTTCCATGCCGACATCTTCCGCTCCTTCAGCTGGTCTCGTGAATATCTGCGGGAGGAAAAAATG
>NW_023637580.1:149265-202041 GCF_015220235.1 Choloepus didactylus
GGTTTAATTGGTTACACAATTACAGTCTTAAGGCCATAAAGTGTCCAGCAACAAAGACTGCCTTCACTGGAGAAAGGCCATTGGCATCTGAAAACTTCTGTTAGCCGGGAAGGAACATGTCTGGTGTCTGCTTGCTGCCAGGTTGCATTGCAAAATGGCATTCTCCAAAATGTCTGCATCAACTTCCAATGGCCATCTTCAAAATGTCTGACTCAGCTGTAGCTAGCTGTGAGCTCCTTCTGTCCGAGCTTTTATAGAGCTCCAGTGAACTAATCAATACCCACACAGAATGGGCAGGGCCATGACTCCATGGAAATGATCTAATCATACTTATTACCTACAGTTGGTTGGGTCATGTCTCCATGTACACAACCTAATTCAAATGTTCCAACTTAATCAACACTAATATGTCTGCCCCTAAAATAATGCATTAAAGAATATGGCTTTTTCTGGGGGACATAATTTATACAAACTGGCACACCGCTATTAAAATACAGAATGTTACAGTGTTGGGAAAGATGTGGAGAAGGAGGAACACTCATCCTCTGCTGGTTGGAAAGTAGAATGGTTCAGCCACTCAGAAAGACAGTTTGGTGGATCTTCACTTAGCTAAATATAAAATTGCCTTATCTGGCAATACTGCTACTCTGAAGAACTGAAAGCAAGTATATGCACAATTATTTGCATACTAATAGTTTATAGCAGCATTACTCAAAATTATCAAAAAATTAAAGAAATCCAAGTGTCCATCAGTAGAAGAATGGACAAGCAATGTGTGGAACATACATGCAGTGGGATATTATTCAGCAGTAAGGAGGAATGAAGTCCTAATGCACGCAACAACATGAATGAACTTGGAGAACATTGGTGAAATAAGCCAGACACAAAGGAACAAGTATGTATGATCTCCCTAATATGAACTAAGAATAATAAACAAACTCATAATATTAGAATTTGTGATATAGGATAAAAGGAGACAAAATGGAGAATAGAGAATAGGGATCTGATGCTTACTTTGTACAGAATTTCTATTTAGGTTGATTGTAATTGTTTGGAAATATATACAGGTGGTAGTAGCATATTACTCTGGAGTATAATTAACAGTGCTGAATTGTATGAATATTGATAAAAGGGACAGTTTTAATTTATGTATGTTACTAGAAGGAAAGCTAGAGGATAAACTATGGGACTGTGTAAAATAGAGTACCATTTGGTGGATGATGTATATGGTGAATAGTACAAATACAAGAATGTTCTTCCATGACCTATAACAAACATACCTCACTGGTACATGTTGTTAATAATAAGGTGGTATATAGGAAAATAAAATTATTGCAAGCTATGGACTACATTTAGTAATATTTTAGAATTCTTTAAATGTAAGTAAATCTACTGAGACAGAATCAGATTCTTGGTTATATAGGACTAAGAAAGAATTGAGGGATTGAGGGGTGACTGCTATGGGATATGTAGTTTTTCTATTTTGAGTAATTACAATGTTCAAAAATTGTGGTGAAGAAGTCACAATTCTGTGATTATATTAAAAGTCATTGATTATGCAACTTGGATGAATTTTATGATATGTGAATATATCTCAATGAAATTGCTTAAAAAAAACAAAATAATTCCTTTATATCTCTGCAAACTTTTATTTATCCATTCATCTTTGGAAGGAAAATTTGGTTGTTTTGACCTTATGGCTACTGTAGTTAAAATGCTACCCTCAACACTGGTATATAGCTACCTGTTTAATACCATGTTCTGAATTCTTGTAGGTATATACCTGTAAGTGGAATTCCTGGGTCATATGGATATTCTATGTTTAAATTTTTGTGAGACAACTTAATTGTTTACTGCATTGGCTGCTACATTTTATATTCCCACCATCAATGCATGAGATTTTCAATTTCTCCACATCTTGCCGACACATTATTAATATTTTTTTAACAATAGCCACACTTCTGGGTGTGAAATGTTATCTCATTGTGGTTTTGATCTGTATTACCATGATTATTATTGATGTGAACATCTTTTCATGTGCTTATTGGCCATTTGCATACCTCTTTTGGAGAAATGCCTATACAAGTCCTTTGCCACTTTTATTGGTTGTTTATCACTTTTTGTTGAGTTTTTGAGATTTTCAATATTATCTTCTTATCATATATATAATTTGAAACTGTTATCTACTTTCTGTGGGTTTTCTTTTTACTTACTTGGTAATGGCCTTCAATGTGTGAACATTTTAATATTGATGATTTTTATTCAACTATTTTGGCTGTTGCTGTTGTTCATGGTTTTGTTGTCATCTCTAAGAATCCACTGCCAAATCCAAGGCCATGAAGATTTGCCAATGATACCTTGTAAGAGATTCATGAGTTTTCAATAATGCATAGTTCACTAATACATAAAGATTCAATTTTTTTCATAGGATTTGAGGTAGAGTTCCAACTTTATTCATGTGCAAATAGAAATACAATTTTTCAAACATCATTTGTTGAACAATATTCATACTCTATTAAATGTGCTTGTCACCCTTGTCAAAAATCAGGTGGCCATAGATGTGTGGGTTCATTTCTGGACTCTCAAATCTATTCCACTCTTCTATGTCTATCTTTACACCAAGACCACACTGTTTCGATTACTGTAGCTTTTCAATAAATTTGAAATAGCAATTGTGAATTCTCCAACTTTGCTCTTATTTTTCAATTTTTTAAACTATTCACTGCCTCTAGCAGTTCCATATGATTTGAGGATTGTCTTGTCCATTTCTATAAAAAAGGAGGCTAGAATTTTCATTTGAATTGCACATAGTCAAACAATTTCTTTGGGTAGTATTTTATTCTTTAAGATGATATTTAAATGGAATTATTCCCTGAAGTCCCTTTAAGATAGTTCATTGTGTTAGTGATAGTTTAAATTATTCACTACAACATAATCATGTGTTTAATCTTCATATTAATTCCTGGGTGTGAACCCATTATAAAAGGGGACATCTTGATGTTACTTTGGAGTAACATGTGGGACAAACTCAATGAGAATTTGTCTTTACTACAGGACATGTAACTAGAACCCAGAAGTCTCAGAAGCCAGAAACGATATGTCATTGGCATATGGCTGAAGGCAGAAATACAAGACAAGTAACCACAAGGAATGTTGGCAGCCAGCAGCAGAACACTACAGACTGTGGGAGAAACAAAATATAATTGACATACTGATTTTGGGCTTCTTCTAGCCTCAAAACAATGAGGCAATAAATTCCTGTTATTTAAGCCAACTCGTTGTATAGTATTGGTCATGGCAGTCTAGAAAACTAAGACAGTGGTTATACAAACACCATTAATTTCTGCATGCTAATTTTGTTATTCTGAAAATTTTTTAAATATCAGTTCTAGTAACTTTCTTGTGGACTCTGGTATTTTATATAAAAGGGATCACATCATCTACAAAGAAGGATAGGTTTTATTATTTATCTCTATCTATTTGTATTTTAAATAAAGGTATGAAATAAAAAGTGGACATACAAAACAAATATAAGGCAGTATTAAAAGCTATATTAGATAACATAAGTAATATATAATAAGCACATATAAGTAATAAAAGTATTGCCATAATAAAATAATAAAGACAATACTGGAATTTATATTTATCCATATAGTTAACTATACCAGAGATATTTATTTCTTCATAGGCAGTTGAGTTACTGTATATTTTCCATTCTTTTCAACCTGAAGATCATTTTTGCATTTCTTGTAGGGTGTTCTAGTGGTTATAAACTCCCACAGCTATTTCTTAAATCTGAGAATGTTTTAATTTCATCCTATGCTGGGTATAAGAATTCTAGGTGGATGGGCTTTTTCTTGTTCTTCCTGCAGGACTTTAAATATATCAACCCACTACCTTCTGCCTTACATGGCTGCTGATGAGAAATCTGCCGCTAATCTTATGGTGGACCCCTTGTATATATGACATGTCATTATACTGTTATTGATTTTAGGACACTTTTTTGTCTTTGGTACACCAAAGTTTGATTATGTTGTTTCCTAGTGTTGGTCTATTTGAGATTATCCAATTTGGAGTACGTTGGGCTTCCTAAATGGGTGTATTCATGTCATTCCTCAAATTTGGGATATGTCAGCCAATGTTTCTTCAAAAATTAGGAGGACCAATTCCTCGCGCTCGCGCGGGGCGCGCGCGCGCGCGCGCGCGCGCGAGAGGATAGAGACGCGCGCGCGAGAGAGAGGAGAGAGAGAGACGCGCGCCGCGCGCGCTCTCGCGCTCTCTCTATAGATATAGATATATATATATATATCCCTTCTGTATCACCCTAAGTTTATGTTGGTTCCATTGATGGTTTTAAACAGGCCTCTTAGGCACTGTTCACATTGTTTCTTTCTTTCGGTCTTTCTGCTCCTCAGACTGAATAAGTTCAATTATCCTGTCTTTGTGTTTGCTTGTTCTTCTTTTTTTATGCTCAAATCTGCTGGTTAATTCTAATGGACTTTCAACAACAGCTTTTTTTGAGATATAATTAATATACTGTATAATTCACTTTTAACAGTAGCTTTTAGTATTTTCCCAGCGTATTGTAAGCATCACCATAATAAATTTTGAAATCTTTTCATTACTTTAAAAAGAAATCCAGAGGGAAGGATATACATCCTTCTCAACTGCTCATGGAACAGTTTCTAGGATAAATCATATGCTTGTCACTAAACTGTCTGAATAAATTAAAAATGATTGAAATTATCCAAAGCACTTTCTATGATCGTAATGGAATAAAGTTAGAAATAAAAAAAAAACAACCAGAGAACCAGAATTGTCACAAATATATGGAGGTTAAACAATCATTAGGTCAAAGAAATAATTGCAAGATAAATCAGTAAATATCTTCAGATGAATAAAAACAAGAACACAACATATCAAAAATCAGGGGAAACAGTAAAGCAAGTACTCAAAGGATAATTTAATGCCCTAAATGCCTACAGTAAAAAGCTAGAAAGAGCTAATATCAATGACTTAACTGAACAACTGGAGAAACTTGAGAAAGAACAGCAAACTAATCCCAAAGCAAGCAGAAGGAAAGAAATAACTAAGATTAGAGCAGAAATAAATGAAATGGAGAATAAAAAAATGTAAAACCAGAAAACTAAAAGTTGGTTCTTTGAGACGATCAATAAAATTGAAAAACCCTTAGCTAGATTGACAGAGGCAATAAGAGAGAAGATGCGAATAAATAAAATCAAACATCTGAGAACCCATGCAATGTGGGAAGAGAGATGTATGGATATCAGAATATCATGGGATTCTGCAACCATATAGCTCTTCCTTCTGTGGAGAGCACCTAATAAGGGGTGAAAAGAAAGATGGAAGTTCCTTGTCTAGCCCTTCCTAGAGAATATTGAAGTTTCTGTTTTATAGGACAAGATGCAACTATACAGAGAGAAAGAATATCGGAAGGTGTTTCTGTGAGTTATTAATAACAGATGTTGTGGTGTAGCTTATCCATTTCCATCCAAATGTCTGTTGACTGGATTCATCTTTCTGAAATGAGTTGAAAGATTCAGATACAAAGCCCTATGCTATTCATTTAAAGAATCATATAAATATAGCAAATAAACTGTCAGTTTACATGTTTGTAATTATTCAGCAAAAAGAGGGGATTTTGTTTTCTCTCACTGATTTTCTTAATGTAGAAATCATTTCTATTAATAGATACAAGACAAATGTAGAATTTAGAAGGAGTCAACTCTATTCAACATTTGATCCTTTTATTTGCATTTCAGACTGTTCCACGTTTATCTTTGATTTGATAGAAAGCAAAATAAAACAGAACACAACCTCACATAGCTCCATTGCCAATTTCCACAATATTGTCAATTCCATTCTTTGGTACCTCCACTGATTATTTTAATCATTAATATAATTTGTTTCATTGATTTATTTCAATGAATTATATTTTCACATCATTATGTTTTGTTTTTAAAAAATCTTCAATCTATTTTACATTTGCTTTGCCCCTCTTGTTTCATAAACATTACATTTTCTGGCATCCTATTGAAGATTGTTATAAAATTTATTATGTTTTTTTCTTTCGTTTTGTGCAGGTTTGTATATATTATGTCCCCCAGAAAAGCCATATTGTTTAATGTAATCTTGGGGGGGGGATTGATAAATCATTTTGATTAGGGTGTGTCCATTTGATTCAATATTTCCATGGAAATTCGACCCTGCCCAGTCAGGGTAGGTCTTGATTAGTTTAATGGAGTCCTTTAAAAGGAGCTCTCACAGAAAGCAGAGAGATGATAATGACCTGGGTTATACTAAGCCAAGACCCAGATTCTTGCTGACAGTTAGAAATGGTTGAAGATGCAGACAGAATGATGTTTGGAGATGATAAGCTAAGAGAAAAAACCCCGAGTTTGCCTCAGATAAGCAAAGAGAAACCCAGAGACATTTTGGAGAAAGCCATTTTGAAATGCAACCTGGGAGCAAAGGAAAAGCAGATGCCAGCTATGTGCCTTCCCACAGACAGAAGTGTTGAGGATAAACCATCAGCTGTTCTTCGGTGAAGGTCTCATCTTTTGATGTCTTAGTTTAGACACTTAAAACTGTAAACTTGTAACTTGATAAACCCCCTTTTCAGAAGCCAATCATTTTCTGATATTTTACATAATGCCAACATTAGCAAACTGGAACAATTTAAACTAGTAAATCACATTCAGAGTTATGTTCTTCTTCTGATCAGTAATGATACTCTTATCTTAATGTTCTGCAGCCTATTTCAGTCATCCCATGAGAATATTCTTCTCTTCATCAATCCCCAAGTTAAGAGAATTCATCCAGACTCATTTTCTGCCACATTAGGAAGATTTAATTAATTGATTAACAACCCTAATATTATCCTAATATAACCTCACCTGATATTATCATCTTAAATTTACAATTAGAACACCTTCAGCATCAAATGCCAATCTCTTCTCTCTTTCTGTCTGCAGACAACCTGTTGTTCTCAGCTTTTGACTCTCAAGATTTGCTCATTATGTTAGTTTCATACTATGAGACCATACAAATATTTGTCCTTTTGTTTCTTGGCTAAGTTTGCTCAATGTAACACATCCTCAAGTTGCAACCATGTTATAAATTTCTGTGCCTTTGTTCTATCCTTACTGCTGCAGAATATTCCATTGTGGTTATAGGCAACATTTTGTTTATCCACTCATCCATTGATGACATCTGGCTCTTTCCATTCCTGGCAAGCATGAATAATGCTGTTATAAAACATAGGTATACAAATGTCTGTTTGTGTCTTAGCTTTCAGTCCCTCTGAGTATATACCCAGTAATGGAATTGCTGGATCATATGGCAATTCTATACTTAGCTTCTTGGGGAACCACCACACTGCCTTCCAGAGTGTCTGCATCAATCTACATTTCCACCATCAGTGAATAAGTGTACCTCTTTCTCCATATCCTCTCCAGCACTTACAATTTTGTTTTATTGATAATGGTCAAGTTGGTGTGAGATGATATCTCATTGTAGTTTTGATTTGCATTTCCCTAATAGCCAGTGAAGTTGAGCATCTTTTCATTTGTTTATGAGCCATTTTTATTTCCTCTTCAGAAAAGTGTCTGTCCATGTCTTTTGTCCATTTTTATTTGGATTGTTGGTCTTTCTGTGGTTGAGTTGTAGGATATCTTTATGTATTCTGGATATAAAATCTTTATCTGATATGTAGTTACCAAATATTGCCTCCCATTGTGTAGACTGCTTTTTTACTTAACTGGCAAATTCCTCTGATGTACAAAAATGTTTAATTTTGTGGAGATTCCATTTACATATTTTTTCTTTCATTTCCTGTACTTTGGGTGTAAGGTCTAGAAAACCACCTCCTATCACAAGCTCTTTTAGATATTTCCCTACTTTTTTTCTAAAAGTCTTATGGTCTTAGTGCTAACATTTAGGTCTTTGATCTATTTTGAGTTAATTTTTGCATAAGCTGTGATAGAGGAGTCTTCTTTCATTATTTTGGATATGGATATCCAGTTCTCCAAACAGCATTTATTGAAGAGGCTGCTCTGCCCCAGTTGCTTTGGTTTGATTACCTTATCAAAGAACAATTGTCTGTAGATGAAAGGGCCTATTTCTGAACACCCAATTCAATTCCATTGTCAATATGTCTCTTTTTTTTGCCAGGACCGGGTTGTTTTGACCATGGCTGCTTGTAGCATGCTTCAAAGTCAGGTAGTGTGAGACTTTCCACTTCATTCCTCTTTCTCAAGGTATTTTTGGATAGTCAGGGCAACCTGCCCTTCAAAATAAATTTGGTTATTTTTTTTTTCTATTTTTGAAAAATAAGTTGTTGGGATTTTAATTGGTATTGCATTGAATGTAAAAATCAGTTTTGGTAGAATTGACGTCTTAAACACATCCAGTCTTCCAATCCATGAACACAGTATGTTCTTCCATTATTTTTTAGGTCCTATTTGATTCCTTTTAGCAGTTTCTTGTAGTTTTCTCAGTATTGGACTTTTGTGGCCTTGGTTAAGTTTATTCTTAAATACTTGATTCATTTGGTTGCTATTGTAAAAGGATTTTTTTTCTTGATTTCCTCCTCCTGTTGCTCATTACCTGTGTATAGGAACACTACTGATTTTCACATGTTGATCTTGTAGCCTGCCACTTTACTGTATTCATTGATAGGCTCTAGTAGCTTTGCCATGGATTTTTCTGGATTTTCTACATAAAGGATAATTTCATCCACAAACTATGAGAGTTTTACTTCTTCCACCCAATTTGGATGATTTTATTTCTTTTCCTTGCCCAATTGATCTAGCTAGAACTTCCAGCACAGTGTTGAATAGCAATTGTGACAGTGGGCATCCCTGTCTTGTTTCTGATACTAGAGGGAAGCTTTCAGTCTCTCCCCATTGAGTATCATGTTAACTGTGGGCTTTTCATATATTGCCTGTATCATATTGAGAAAGTTCCTTTCTATTCCTATCCTTTCGAATGTTTACATCAAGAATGTTTGTTTCATTTTGGCAAATGCCTTTTCTGCAGCAATCCAGATGATCATGTGGTTCTTCTACTTTGATTTATTGATGTGGTGTATTATATTAATCAGTTTTCTTGTGTTGGACCAGATTTGCCTACCTGGAGTAAATCCCACTTGATCATGGTATATAATTCTTTTAATGTGCTGCTGGATTCAATCTGCAACTATTTTGTTGAGGATTTTTGCATCTATATTCATTAAAGAGGTGGGTGTATAATTTTCTTTTTCATAGTATCTTTGATTTTGGTATTAGGGTGATGTTGGCTTCATATAATATTTTAGGTAGTTTCCCTCCTCTTCAATTTTTTGGAAGAGTTTGAGCAGGATTGGTGTTAATTCTTTCTTGAATGCCTGGTAGAATTCACATGTGAAGCCATCTGGTTCTGGGCTTTTCTTTCCTGGGACTTTTTGATGACTGATTCAATCTCATTATTCTGATTTTGTTGAGGACATCTATTTCTTCTTGAGTCAATATTTGTTGTCTAGGTTTTCCTAGGAAGTTGTCCATTTTGTCTAAGTTGTCTAGTCTTTTAGCATATCGTTGCTTGCAGTATCCTCTCATTATCTCCTTTATTTCTGTGGTGTCAGTAGTTATGTCCCCTTTCCCATTTCTGATATTCTTTATTTGCATACATTCTCTCTCTCCTTCTCCCTCTCTCCCTCTCTCTCTCTCTCTCTCTCTCTGTTAGCCTAGATAAAGGTCCATCAATTTTACTGATTTTCTGAAAGAACAAGCCTCTGGTTTTGTTGATTCTCTCTATTGTTTTCCTGTTCTAAATTTAATTTATTTCTGCTCCAATCTTTCTGTTTCTTTCCTTCTGTTTGCTTTTGTATTAGTTTGCTGTTCTTTCTATAATTCCTCCAGGTGACTAGTTAATTCTTCAATTTTTTCTCTTTCTTATCTTTTAATATAGGCATTTAGGGCAATAATTTCCCTCTCAGCACTTCATTTGCTGCATCCCATAAGTTTTGGTATGTTGGGTTTTCATTTTCATTTGCCTTAAGGTATTTACTAATTTCTCTTGCAGTTTCTTCCTTCACCCACTGGTCCTCTAAGAGTGGGTTATGTAGCCTCCATATATTTGTCAATTTTCCAACCAAGGCCTTTTATTTATTTCCATTTTTAGTCTATTATGATCTGAGGAGGTGTTTTGTACAATTTCAGTTTTTTTTTTTAATTTGTTGAGACTTACTTTGTGACATAACATGTGGTCTATCCTAGAGAATGATCCATGAGCACCTGAAAAGAATGTGTATCCTGCTGTTGTGGGGTGTAGTGTTCTATAAATGTCTGTCAAGTCTAGTTCAACTGTCACACAATGCAACATCTCTTTTTCCTTAGCAATCCTCTGTCTAGAAAGTCTATCCATTGATGAGAGTGGTGTACTGAAGTCTCCAACTATTATGGTGAAAGGATATACTTTTCCCTTTGGCATTGTCAGTGTTTCTCTCATGTATTTTGGGGCACTCTGACTCAGTTCATAAGTACTTACGATTGTTGTTTTCTGGATGAGTTGTCCCTTTTATTAATATGTAGTTTCCTTTTTTGGCTCTTTTAATTGTTTTACATTTGAAATCTAATTTGCCTGATATTAATATAGCTACTCCTACTTTTATCTGATTTCTGTTTGCATGATATATCTTTTCCGAACCTTTCACATTCATGCTATTTTGTACTTGTCTCTAAAGTGATTTTCTGGTTGACAGCATAGAGCTGGGTCATGTATTATAATCCATTCTGCCAGTCTATGTCTTTTTTTTTTTAACATTCATTTTATTGAGATATATTCACATACCATGCAGTCATACAAAACAAATTGTACATTCGATTGTTCACAGTACCATTACATAGTTGTATATTCATCACCAAAATCAATCCCCGACACCCTCATTACCACACACACAAAACTAACCAGAATAATAAATAAAGTGAAAAAGAGCAACTAAAGTAAAAAAGAACACTGGGCACCCTTGCCTGTTTGTTTGTTTGTTTGTTTCCTTCCCCCACCTTTCCACACATCCATCCACAAACTAGACAAGGGGAGTGTGATCCCCATGCCCCCCCCCAATCCCACTGTCCCCCCTCATGAGCCACATTTTTATACAACTGTCTTCAAGATTCATGGGTTCTGGGTTGTAGTTTGATAGCTTCAGATATCTACCACCAGCTACCCCAATTCATTAGAACCTATAAAGGGTTGTCTATATTGTGTGTAAGAGTGCCCACCAGAATGACCTCTCGGCTCCTTTTGGAATCTCTCTGCCACTGAAGCTTATTTCATTTCCTTTCACATCCCACTTTTGGTCAAGAAGATGTTCTCCATCCCATAATGCTGGGTCTACATTCCTCCCCAGGAGTCATATTCCACATTGCCAGGGAGATTCACTACCCTGGGTGTCTGATCCCATGTAGAGGGGAGGGCAGTGATTTCACCTTTCAAGTTGGCTTAGCTAGAGAGACAGGGCCACATCTGAGCAACAAAGAGGCATTCGGGAGGAGGCTCTTAGGCACAATTATAGGGAGGCCTAGTCTCTCCTTTGCAGCAACAGTCTTCCCTAGGGCAAATCCCGTGGTAAAGGGCTCAATCCATCAAACCACCAGACCCCTATGTCTTTGCGCATGTTAGCAACCATTGAGGTAGGGCAGGCCAATACCCTTGCATTCTCCATCAGCTCCTCAAGGGAGCTCCGCATATTTTTTTCCTTGTTTTTTTTTTTTTCTAAATCAACTGCATGAAAACTAACAAAAATTTTTAAAAATTTAAAAAAAAACATACAATAAAAGAACATTTCAAAGAGACCATAACAAGGGAGTAAGAAAAAGACAACTAACCTAAGATAACTACTTTACTTCCAACATGTTCCTACTCTACCCCAGGAAAGCAACCTAATATAGCAACATTTCTGTGAACTTGTTCCTACTATACCCATCAGAAATTAACAGACCATAGTCATTACTGGGCATTCCCAGAACGTTAAATTTACCCATGATAGCTTACCTGTTCTTCTTGGATTATTGTTCCCCCTTCCTTAATTGCTCTCTATTGCTAGTTCCCCTACATTCTACATTATAAACCATTTGTTTTACATTTTTCAAAGTTCACATTAGTGGTAGCATATAATATTTCTCTTTTAGTGCCTGGCTTATTTCACTCAGCATTATGTCTTCAAGGTTCATCCATGTTGTCATATGTTTCACGAGATCGTTCCTTCTTACTGCCATGTAGTATTCCATCGTGTGTATATACCACAATTTATTTATCCACTCATCTGTTGAAGGACATTTGGGTTTTTTCCATCTCTTGGCAATTGTGAATAATGCTGCTATGAACATTGGCATGCAGATATCTGTTCGTGTCACTGCTTTCTGATCTTCCGGGTATATACTGAGAAGTGCAATCGCTGGATCGAATGGTAACTCTATATCTAGTTTTCTAAGGAACCGCCAGACTGACTTCCAGAGTGGCTGAACCATTATACAGTCTCACCAACAATGAATAAGAGTTCCAATTTCTCCACATCCCCTCCAGCATTTGCAGTCCCCTGTTTGTTTAATGGCAGCCATTCTAATTGGTGTGAGATGGTATCTCATTGTGGTCTTAATTTGCATCTCTCTAATAGCTAGTAAAGCTGAACATTTTTTCATGTGTTTCTTGGCTATTTGTATTTCCTCTTCAGAGAACTGTCTTTTCATATCTTTCACCCATTTTATAATTGGGCTGTCTGTACTATTGTCATTGAGTTGTAGGATTTCTTTATATATGCAAGATATCAGTCTTTTTTCAGATACATGGTTTCCAAAAATTTTTTCCCACTGAGTTGGCTGTCTCTTTACCTTTTTGACAAATTCCTTTGAGGTACAGAAACTTCTAAGCTTGAGGAGTTCCCATTTACCTATTTTTTCTTTTGTTGCTTGTGCTTTCGGTGTAAAGTCTAGGAAGTGGCCACCTAATACAAGGTCTTGAAGATATTTTCCTACATTATCTTCTAGGAGTTTTATGGTACTTTCTTTTATATTGAGATCTTTGGTCCATTTTGAGTTAATTTTTGTGTAGGGTGTGAGGTAGGGGTTATCTTTCATTCTTTTGGATATGGATATCCAACTCTCCCAGCCCTATTTGTTGAAAAGACCGTTATGACCCAGTTCAGTGACTTTGGGGGCCTTATCAAAGATCAGTCGGCCATAGATCTGCGGGTCTATCTCCGAATTCTCCATTCAATTCCATTGATCTATATGTCTATCTTTGTGCCAGTACCATGCTGTTTTGACAACTGTGGCTTTATAATAAACTTCAAAGTTAGGGAGTGTAAGTCCTCCCACTTCGTTTTTCTTTTTTAGAGTGTCTTTAGCAATTCGAGGCATCTTCCCTTTCCAAATAAATTTGATAACTAGCTTTTGCAAGACTACAAAGTAGGTTGTTGGAATTTTGATTGGGATTGCATTGAATCTGTAGATGAGTTTGGGTAGAATTGACATCTTAATGACATTTAGCCTTCCTATCCATGAACATGGAATATTTTTCCATCTTTTAAGGTCCCCTTCTATTTCTTTTAATAGAGTTATGTAGTTTTCTTTGTATAGGTCTTTTACATCTTTGGTTAAGTTTATTCCTAGTACTTGATTCTTTTAGTTGCTATTGAAAATGGTATGTTTTTCTTGAGTGTCTCTTCAGTTTGTTCATTTCTAACATATAGAAACATTACTGATTTATGGGCATTAATCTTGTATCCCACTACTTTGCTAAATTTGTTCATTAGCTCTAGTAGCTGTATCATCGATTTCTCGGGGTTTTCCAGATACAAGATCATATCATCTGCAAACAATGACAGTTTTACTTCTTCCTTTCCAATTTGGATGCCTTTTATTTCTTTGTGTTGCTGGATTGCCCTGGCTAGCACTTCCAGCACAATGTTGAAAAACAGTGGTGATAGTGGGCATGCTTGTCTTGTTCCTGATCTTAGGGGGAAGGCTTTCAGTTTCTCACCATTGAGTACTATGCTGGTTGTGGGTTTTTCATATATGCTCTTTATCATATTGAGGAAGTTTCCTTCAATTCCTACCTTTTGAAGTGTTTTTATCAAAAAGGGATGTTGGATTTTGTCGAATGCTTTTTCAGCATCTTTTGAGATGATCATTTGATATTTCCCTTTTGATTTGTTAATGTGTTGTAATACACTGATTGATTTTCTTATGTTGAGCCATCCTTGCATGACTGGAATGAACCTCACTTGGTCATGGTGTATGATTTTTTAATGTGTGTTTGAATTTGATTTGCAAGTATTTTGTTGAGGATTTTTGCATCTATATTCATTAGGGAGATTGGCCGGTAGTTTTCCTTTTTTGTAGCATCTTTGCCTGGTTTTGGTATCAGATTGATGTTAGCTTCATAAAATGAATTAGGTAGTGTTCCATTTTTTTGATGTTTTGAAAGAGTTTAAGTAAGATTGGTGTCAATTCTTTTTGGAATGTTTGGTAGAATTCCCCTGTGAAGCCATCTGGCCCTGGGCATTTATCTGTGGGAAGATTTTTGATGACTGATTGGATCTCTTTGCTTGTGATTGGTTGGTTGAGGTCTTCTGTTTCTTCTCTGGTCAGTCTAGGTAGTTCATATGTTTCCAGGAAATTGTTCATTTCCTCTACATTATCCAGTTTGTTGCCATACAGTTGTTCTTAGTATCCTCTTATAATTTTTTTTAAATTTCTTTGGGATCCACAGTAATGTCACCTTTCTCTTTCATTATTTTGTTTATATGGGTCTTCTCTCTTTTTGATTTTGTTAGTCTAGCTAGGGGCTTTTTGTCAATCTTGTTGATCTTCTAAAAGAGCCAATTTTTGGTGTTATTTTTACTCTAGTTTTTTTGTTCTCTATGTCATTTATTTCTGCTTTAATCCTTGTTATTTCTTTCCTTCTACTTGGTTTAGGATTGGTTTGCTGTTCATTTTCTGTCTTCTTCAGTTGAACCATTAGTTTTTTGATTTTGGCTCTTTCTTCCTTTTTAATATATGTGTTTGGTGCTATAGATCAGTACCACTTTTGCTGCATCCCATAGGTTTTGGTATGTTGTGTCCTCATTTTCATTCATCTCTCTATATTTGGCAATTTCTCTTGCTATTTCTTCTTTAACCCACTGATTGTTTAGGAGCATATAGCTTACCCTCCAGGTATTTGTGAATTTTCTAAGTCTCTGATGGTTATTGACTTCTAATTTTATTCCATTGTGATCAGAGAATGTGCTTTTAATAATTTCAAATTTTTAAATTTATTGAGGCTTGTTTTATGTCCCATCATATGGTCTATTCTGGAGAAAGTTCCATGTGCACTAGAGAAGAATGTGTATCCTGGTGATTTGGGATGTAATGTTCTATATATGTCTGTGAAATCCAAGTCATTTATCAGATTGTTTAGGTTTTCAGTTTCCTTATTGGTCTTCTGTCTGGTTGATCTATCTATAGGAGAGAGTGATGTGTTGAAGTCTCCCACAATTATTGTGGAAACATCAATTGCTCCTTTAGTTTTGCCAGTGTTTGTCTCATGTGTTTTGTGGCTCCTTAATTGGGTGCATAAACATTTATGATTGCTATTTCTTCTTGTTGAATTGCCCCTTTTATTAGTATGTAGTGAACTTCTTTGTCTCTCATAACATCCTTGCATTTAAAGTCTTTTTATCTGAGATTAATATTGCTAGTCCTGCTTTCTTTTGGCTGTAGCTTGCATGAAATATTTTTTTCCATCCTTTCATTTTCAATTTTTGTGTGTCCTTGTGCCTAAGATGATCCTCTTCTATGCAGCATATTGATGATTCATTTGTTTGATCCATACTGCCAATGTATGTCTTTTGATTGGGGTGTTTAATCCATTTACAGTCAACGTTATCACTGTGAAGGCATTTCTTGAATCAGCCATTTTATCCTTTGGTTTATGTTTGTCAGATGTATTTTTTCCCTCTCTCTCTTAATGTCCTTTAATGTACGCATACTGAATCTCTTTAGTACTGAAACTCTCCATATCTCTCTCTCCATTCTTTGTTTCTCTGTCAGTAGGGCTCCCTTTAATATCTCAAGTAGGGCAGGTCTCTTGTTAACAAATTCTCTTAGCATTTCTTTTTCTGTGAAAAGTTTAAGCTCTCCCTCAAATTTGAAGAAGAGCTTTGCGGGAAAAAGAATTCTTGGTTGGCATTTTTTTCTCTCAAAATTTTAAATATGTCAAGGCACTGCCTTCTTGCCTCCATGATGGCTGCTGAGTAGTCATTACTTAGTCTTATGCTGTTTCCTTTGTATGTGGTGAGTTGCTTTTCTCTTGCTGCTTTCAGAACTTGCTCCTTCTCTTCAGTATTTGACAGTGTGATCAGAATATGTCTCAGAGTTGGTTTATTTGGATTTATTCTATTTGGAGTTCGCTGAGCATTTATGATTTTTGTATTCATGGTGTTTAGGAGATTTGGGAAGTCTTCCCCAACAATTTCTTTGAATACTCTTCCTCGACCTTTACCCTTCTCATCCCCCTTCTGGAATACGAATGAGTCTTATATTTGGACATTTTATATTATCTATCATATCCCTGAGGTCCATTTCAATTTTTAAAAATTTTTTCCCCATTCTTTCCTTTGTTCTTTCATTTTCCATTCTGTCATCTTCCAGGTCACTGATTCACTGTTCAGCTTCCTCTAGTCTTGCACTATGAGTATCCAGAATCTTTTAAATTTGGTCAACAGTTTCTTTTATTTCCATAAGATCGTCTAGTTTTTACTTACTCTTGCAATTTCTTTTTTATGCTCTTCTAGGGTCTTCTTCATGCCCTTTATATCCTGTACCATGGTCTTCTTCATGTCCTTTATATCCTGTGCCATGCTCTCATTGTTTGTCTTTAGTTCTTTGATTAATTTCTCCAAGTACTGTGTCTCCTCTGATCTTTTGATTTGGGTGTTTGAGCTTGGGTTATCCATATCATCTGTCTTTTCATATGCTTTAAAATTTTCTGTTGTTTTTGGCCTCTTGGCATTGGCTTAACTTGATAGGATTCTTTTAGGATATGTAGACCAATTCAAACCCTTATCTCTAGTTTGTCAGATCTACAGTTTCGTGGAGTACACTTTCTCTAACTAACCAGTGGGTGGCATCTGCAAGCCACCTATTCCCCCTCAAGCCAGTTCTCCCCTAGTTTGTCTTTGTGGTGAATGGGGATGTGAGTCTTGTGGGGTCCAATTGGTGCGTGAAGCTTGTGTGTGTAGTTGTTGTTGCCCACCCTGCATACGGGGCTTGTGTCTGAGTGGTTAGGAAGGGGGCCAGCTTTAATAATCAAATCTCCCAGGTGTTCCTGGAGACTTAAAGCTATTTTAATAGTCTAATCCTTCAGTTCAGTCTTGCCACAATTTGTCTCTGCCACTGACCCACAAGTCCTTGGTATTGAAGTGTATTCCCTGGGACTTGCAAGTGGGTCCCTCTTCCAGGCCATGTACTCCTAGGTCCTCTGCTGAGGGATGACTGTGCTACATCACAGGTGAGCACCATACCCCAAGGAAGGTTCTGGGTTGCAGGGCTTTGTAAGAGCATTCCCAGTCTGCTGAATGGATGGCTGAGTCATATTAATTTCCTCCCTTTCACACAGCTCCACCTTCCCAGCTCTGGGACAATTAGCTGAGGGTTCAGGAGAGGCTGTTGTCCACACCCAACATTGTGGTGTGTGCATGTTTTGTTGGAAACACTTCCAATCACACTGGGTTGTTTAGGGCAGCTGTGGGCTGTGGCACTGTTGCCAGGCAGGTTCATTCCGAGCCCACTGGGAAGATGGCTGTAAAGGGATACCCCCTTTTCTTGGGAGGTTGTGGTGTTTAGCAAATTTTCTCAGCCACTGGACTTGTTGCCTTGTGTCTCAGAGCTCACTTAGCTCTGCTCTTGTCTGGGCCCAAATTGCAAGTCTTTGAGGCTTTCTCTAATGGGCTTCTTAGAGTAATGGTTTTAGAAAAAGAGAAAAAGATTGAAAAAAGGGCCCTCATTGCTGATCTAATAGGCTATTGAAATGCTAAGAAATAAGGAGATTAGGGCCATTGAGGAACAATCAAGAAAGCAGAGAAACCACCTCTTCAAACAAGGAAACTTGCCCTCTGTATTTGCATATGAGACTTACTTTGTGCCCTGCCTTTCTCCATTCTCTGTTCACCAGGACTCCAGTCTCTGTTTTTATTTTGGGTTTTTTTTTTTTTGTTTTTTTTTTTTTTTTGATGTTTTTGCTAGCCCTATCTCCTCTCCACTGGGCTGACTGCTCCTGGATTCTCTGGTGTCTGGTCTCAGTCTATCTATATTTGGAGTTTAGATGAGCAGCCCAAGTTTTCAATAACGGCTGCAACTGCAGTACTCCTTCCTCATTCCTAGCACTGACAGCCCCTCCTCCCACAGGACTGAGCCTGGCAGGGAGGGGCACTGGTCCCCTGGCTGCAAGAACTTACAGATTTCACTGATCTCAGCTGTTCCGCATGTTTGTGAGTGTTGTATGAAGTATTCCCAAAGTCAAATTGCTCTCCAGTTTCTGGTCCACATGGTTCCTGGCTGTCTACCTACTGCTCTGGAGGAGTAACTAAAACCTAAACCTCACCACTCCACCACCTTGCCCCACCATGTGGTTATTTTTTATGAAAATAAAGTCTATTAATTATTGTATTTTGTTTTTATACCCAGTTTACTTACTGTATTTCCTTTTGTTTGTAACAGTTTTTCACTTGAAATCTTAGGTTTTCCTGGTATACAAATATATCATCTTCAAATATTAAACAACTTTAGACCTTTATTTGCATTCACTACAACCTCCAGAATAATGTTAAATAATTGAAGTGAGGTGTTTTGGTTTGCTGAAGCTGACAAAATGCAATATATCAGAAATGGGCTGGCTTTTACAATGAGGATTTATCAACTTATAAGCTCACAGTTCTTAGGCCACAAAAAATGTCCAAACTAAGGAATCAACAAGATGATACCTTCTCTGTGACTGGCTAGCAGGGAGTTTTGGCTGCTCTGTTGGATAGCAAGGCTATGGTGATGTCTCCTGGTCCTTTTTCCTGAGTTTCTTTGCTTTCAGTTTCTTGCTTCAGTGGCTGCCTGAGTTTTTCTGGGTCTCTTATCCTCCGTGTCTCTTTTATACTCTTATAAAGGACTCTAATAAGAGGATTAAGACCCACCCTGTGGCATTACTCAATAAAAATAACCTAATCAAAAGGTGCTACCCACAATAGATCTACATCCACAGGGATGGATTAAAAGAACATGATATTTTCTTAGGTACATAACAGCTTCAAACCAGTACATGAGGTAAGACAACCATCTGTTTTTCTTTTACATTTGTAGTTTTCTAATGACAAACCACCTCTGTATTTCTGTGTTTACCCCAATTGGTTATTATTTTAATTATTTTTAATATCTGTTTTCAGGCTAAGTCAGGTTCTTTTGCTTTCTGTTAGAGAAGTTGTGAGTTTACAAACAACCATGTCTAAGATATAGGATTCCCACTACCTGACCATGAAAACCTTGCATTGTTGTGGAATATTTGTGACTATTGATGAAAACATTTTAAATATCTGTATTATTTTTAACAGTAGTTACCTTTGTTACAATTGATGAAATATTATAAAATAGTTACAATCGTTATTTCCATTGGGTGAATTTTTCCCTATATACCACTTTATCATTACCACCTTGTCATACAAATTTTTATAATCCGTGAAGGAACATTCTTATACTTGTAGTACTAGCTATAGTCCCCCATCCACCATAGGGTTCACTGTGCTGTACAGCCTTATGTTTTTTTCTTTTAATGTTTTATTCTAGTATATACATCCTAAAGTTTCTTCTTTTAACTAAATTCATTTGTACAGTTCATTGCTGTTGATAAGACTCACAATAATGTGTTACCATCAGCAGCATCCATTTCCCAACCTTTACTATCAGCCTAAATAAAAATTCTGTACAGGTTAAGCACCAACTCCCCATTCTCTAATCCCAATCTATTGCCTGGTAACCTATATTCTAGATTCAAACTCTATGAGATTGTGTATTATAATTAGTTCATAAAAATAAGTTCATGTAACATCTGTCCTTTTGTGTTTGGCTTAATTCACTTAGTTTAAGGTGCTCAAGGTTCATCCATGTTGTCAAATGTATCAGGACCTTGTTCCTTTTTATGGATGAACAGTAGGCCATCATACACATATACCACATTTGTTTATCCATTCATAGTTTGATAGACACTTGGGTTACTTCCATATTTTGGCAGTTGTGAATAATGCCACTATGATCATTGGTGTGCAAATGTCTTCTAGAGTCCCTGCTTTCAGTTTCTCTGGGTATATAACTAGTAGCAGAATTGCTGGATCATATGGCAATTCTGTACTTAGCTTCCTGAGGAACCACAGGACTGTCTTCCACAGAGGCTAGACCATCTTACATTCCTACCAGCAATGACTGAGTGTTCCTGTTTCTCCACATCCTCTCAAAACTTGTGGTTCCCAGTTTTTTAATACTGGCCATTCTACTAGATGTGAAAAGATATTTCATTGTGGTTTTGATTTGCATTTCCCTAAAAGCTAGAGATGTTGAGCATCTTTTAATTTGCTTTGAACCATTTGTATTTCCTCTTTGAAGAAATGTTTATTCAAGTTTTTGTCCATTTTTAAATTGGGTTGTGTGTGATTTTATTGTTGAGTTGTAAGATTTCTTTATATACTGTGAATAATAAGCCCTTATTGGATATGTGGTTTCCAAATATTTTCCCTGATTGATGGGGATGTCTTTCAACTTTCTTGACAAAGTTCATTGATGTGCAAAAGTTTTTAAATTTTGAAGATTTCTCATTTATCTCTTTTTGCTTTGTTGCTTGTGTTTTGGGTATAAAGTCTGTGAAACTATTGCTTACCACAGGATCTTTAAGATGCTTCCCTACATTTTATTCTAGGAGTTTTATGGTCCTGGTGCTTATATTTAGGTCTCTGATCCTCTTTGAGTTAATTTTTGTATATGGTCTTTGATCCACTTTGAGATATTTTTTGTATATGGTGTGAGATAGAGGTCCTCTTTCATTCTTCTGGGTATGGATATCCAGTTCTCCCAGTACCATTTGTTGAAGAGACTGTTCTTTCCCAGTTGAGTGGACTTAGCAGCCTTTTCAAATGTCAATTAGCAATAGATGTGAGGGTCTATTTTTGAAAACTCTATTTGATTTGATTCCATTGGTCAGTATATCATGCTGCTTTGACCACTGTAGCTTTGAAATATGCTTTAAAGTCAGGAAGAGTGTCTTCCAGATTTGTTCTTTTTCAAGATATTTTTGGTTATTTGGAGCCAATTGAATTTTCTGTTTCTGCAAAGTAGGCTCTTGGAATTTTGATTGGGCTTGCGTTGAATTTGTAAATCAATTTGGGTAGAATTGACATATTTACAATATTTCGTCTTCCAATCCATGAACATAGAAAGTTCTTCCATTTATTTAGGCCTTCTTTGATTTCTTTTAGCAAAGGTTTGTAGTTTTCTGTTTGCAAGACCTTTATATCCTTGATTAAATTTATTCCTGATCTTTGATTCTTTTACTTGTTATTGCAAATGAATTTTTTCTTTATTTCCTACTCAGCTTGCTCATTTCTACTGTATATTAACACTACCAGTTTTTGCATGCTGATATCATATCCTGCCACTTTGCTGAGCTTGTTTATTAGTTCTAATAGCTTTGATTGTGATTTTTCAGGACTTTATATAGGGTCATGCTATCTGCAAAGAGTGAAAGTTTTACTTATTCCTTTCCAATTTGGATGACTTTAATTTCTTTTTCATGCCTAACTGCTCTATCTAGAACTTCTGGCACAATGTTGAACAATGGTGACAGTGGGCATCTTGTATTGTTCAAGATTTTAGCAGGAAAGCCTTCAGTCTTTCAACACTGAGTATATGTTAACTGTGGGTTTTTCATATATGCACTTTATCATGTTGAGGAAATTTCCTTCTATTCCTATTTTTTGAAGGGTGTTTATCAAGAAAATATATGGATTTTGTGAAATGCCTTTCTGCACCAATTGAGGTTATTATATTGTGCCAGTTTGAATGTATTAAGTCCCCCCAAAATGCCATTATCTTTGATGCAATCTTATGTAGGCAGACATATTAGTGTTGAATAGCTTGCAATTCTTTGAATGTTTCCACGTAGATATGACCCACACAACTGTAGGTGATAACTCTGATTAGATAATTTCCATGGCAGGGCCACATTCAGCATGGGCCTTGATTAGTTTACTAGGGCACTATAGAAGCTCAGACAGAAGGAGCGAGCTTCCTATAGCCAAGGGGGACACTTTGAGGAATGCACAGGGGCTGTGAGAGGAGCTGCCACTTTCAGAGACATTTTGGAGAAGGCCTTTGAAAGCAGACTTTTGCTCCAGAGAAGCTAAGAGAGGACAAATTCTCCAAGAGCAACTAAGAGTGACATTTTTGAAGAGCTGCAGCCTAGAGAGGAATGTCCTGGGAGAAAGCCATTTTGAAACTAGAACTCTGGAGCAGACACCAGCCACATGCTTTCTCAGCTAACAGAGGTTTTCTGGATGCCTTTGGCCATCCTTCAGTGAAGGTACCCTACCACCTTACCTTGGACACTTTATGACTTAAGACTGTAACTCTGTAACCAAATAAACACCCTTTATGAAAGCCAATCCATTGCTGGTATTTTGCTTAACAGCAGCATTAGCAAACAGAACATATGTGTTTTTTCCCCCTTCAATTTGTTAATGTAGTGTATTACATTAATTGGTTCTCTTGTGTTGAACCACCTTGCGTACTGGAATAACACCCACTTGATCACGGTATATAATTATTTTAAAGTGCTGTTGGATTTTATTTGAAAGCATTCTGTTGAGGATTTTTGCATATGTATTTATTATAGAAGTTTGTCTGTAATTTTCTTTTCTTGTAGTACCTTTATCTGGTTGTGGTTTAGTATGATGCCAGCTTCATTGAATGAGTTAGGCAGTGTTCCCTCCTGATCAATTTTTTGTAAGATTTGAGCAGGATTGTTATTAATTCTTCTTGGAAAGATCGGTAGAATTTACCTGTGAAGGTGTTTGTTCTTGGGCTTTCTTTTTGGGAGGTTTTTGATGACTGATTCAATCTCTTTACTTGTAATTGGTCTGTTTAGGTCTTCTATTTCTCCTAAAGTCAGTGTAGGTTGTTCATGTCTTTCTAGGAAATTGTCAATTTCATGTATGTTGTCTAATTTGTTGGCATGCAGTTGTTAATAGTATCCTCTTACAATACTTTTTTTCCTTTTGTGGTCAGTAGTAATGCCCCCTCTTTATTTCTGATATTATTTAGTTTATTCATCTGCATCTTCTCTCTTTTTTCCTTGTCAGTATAGTTAAGGTTTTGTTGATTTTACTGTTCTTCTCAAAGTTCCAATGTTTGGTTTTGTTAATTTTCTCTATAGCCTTTTTATTGTCAATTTCATGTATTTCTGCTATAATCTTTAATTCTTTTCTTCTGCTTGTTTGGGGTTTAGTTTGCTGTTCTTTTGCTAGTTCCTCCAAGTGTGTTGTTAAGTCTTTGATTTTAACACTTTTTCCTTTTTTTCATGTAGGCAGTTAGGGCTGTAAATTTCCCTCTCAGTACTAACTTCATTGCATCCCTTAATTATTGATATGTTGTGTTCTTGTTTCCACTTTTCTTGAGATATTTAATGATTTCTCTTGCAATTTTTTCTCAACCTACTGATTGTTTAAGAGTGTGTTGTTTATTTCCCATATATTTGTGAATTTTTCAGTTCTCTGTATATTATTCATTTCTTGCTTCATGCCATTATGATCAGTGTCCCATGTGCTAATGCTGCTGTTATGCAAAATAACAGAAATGGATTGGCTTTTATAAAGGGGACATATTCAGTTACAAATTTACAGTTTCAAGTCCATAAAAGTGTCCAAACGAAGGCATCAACAAGATGATACCTTCACTGAAAGATGGGTGATGACCTCCGGAAAACCTCTGTTAGCTGGGAAGTCATGTGGCTGGCACCTGCTGATCCCGGGTTGTGTTCCAGCTCTTCTTTCAGCTCCTGTGCATTCTTGGTTCTTTCTCCTAGGCCATTTCTCTCTAACTGCCTGGTGGTCCTGTGTTAGCATATCCTGGAGCAAACTCTGGGCTTCATCGCTTAGCTTAACATCTCCAAACATTCTGTCTGCATCTCCAAGCATCTCCAAGTGTCTGTGTCAGTGTCAGCTCTTAGCTTCTCTCCAAAATGTCCCTCTCAGCTGCTTTGAGGTCCTTCTGTTTGTGAGCTCTTTTATAGGACTCCAGTGATTAAATCAAGACCCAACCTGAATGGGCAGCATTCATATCTCCTTGGAAATAATTTCATCAAATCTTTTGCCCACAGTTGATTGAGCCACATCTCCATGGAAACAATCAAAAGATTTCAACCCCATCAACACTAATACTTTTGCCCCCACAAGATTGCATTAAAGAATATGGCTTTTGGGGGGACAGAATATATCCAAACTGGCACAATCGGAGAAAGTGCTTTGTACCATTTTAGTGTTTTAAAATTTATTGAGACTTTTTTTGTGATTCAACATGTGATTTATCCTGGAGAATGATCCATGAGCACTTCAGAAGAATGCACATCCTGCTGTTTGGGGATGCAATGTTCTGTATATATCTGTGAGGTTTATGTCTTTGATTACATTATTCAGTTTTATAAATAATATGATAATTCAAACTTTATTTCTTATTGATCCTGAATTTAGATGTTCTATCTATTGATGAGAGTAGTGTAATGAAGTCTCCACCTATTATTGTAGAGGTGTCTATTCCTCCCTTCAGTTTTGCCAGTATTAGCCTCATGTACCATGGTTACATAAATATTTGATTGCTATTTTTTCTTGCTTGATAGCTGCTTTTATTAATATACAGTGTCCTTGTTTGTTTCTTTATACATTTTTGCATTTAAAGTCTATTTTGCCCAATATTTGTATAGATACCCCACCTCTCTTTAGGTTACTTTTGTGTAGAATATCATTTTCCAACATTTCACTTGCCACCTATTTGTCTTTGGGTCTAAGGTCAGTCTTCTGTAGACAGTATTCATTTCGATCATATTTTTGTCCATTCTGTGAATCAATCTGTATTTTTGATTGAGGGGTTTAATCCATTAACAATCCATTAAAATCATTGTTATTACTGTAAATGCAATACTTCAACCATTTTATCTTTTGGTTTTTATATATCATATCATTTTTTGGTCTCTCTTTTTACTCTTTCGTTACCCTTACTGATAATCTTCATTTCTACATTCTCCTCCATGCCTCTCTCTCCTGTCTTTTCCTTTCAACCTGCAGACCTCCTTTAGTATTTCTTGTAGGGATGGTCTGTTACTTGATGGACTCTCTCAGTTTCTGCTTATCTGTGAATATTTTAGACTCTCATTCTTGAAGGACATCTTTGCTGAATATAGAATTCTTGGCTGGCTGTTTTTATCTCTCAGAACTTTAAATATATCATTCCATGGTCTTCACTGCCTCCATGGCTTCTGTTGAAAAACGAGTACTTAGTCTTATTGATGATCCCCTGTATGTGATCAATCACTTTTCTCCTGCTCCTTTCAGGATTCTCTGTATATTCAGCACTTGACATTCTGATTAGTAGGTGTCTCAGAGTAGGTCTATTAGGATTTATCCTGTTTGAAGTACATTGAACTTCTTGGACATATATATTCATGTCTTTCATAAGAGTTGGGTTATTTTCAGGCATTTTTTTCTTTAAATACTCTGTCTTCTTCTCCTTCTGGCACACCCATAATGTATATTTTGGTGTGCTTCATGCCCTGAGACCTTGCTCATTTTTTCCCCATTCTTTTTTCTCTTCTTCGATCTGTAAGATTTTGATTGCCTTGTTTTCTAGATCACTGATTCTTTCTTCTGCCTGTTCAAATCTGCTGGTGTATACCTCTAGTGTATTTCTAATCTCTTATATTCTGCCTTTCTTTCCCATAATTTCTGTTGTTCCTTTCCATATTTTCAAATTCTTCTTTATGCTCATGAAGTGTCTTCTTAATATCTTTTATTTCCTTAACTACATTTTCCTTCTTCCCCTTAAATTGATTTAGGATATTTGTTTAAACATCTTTGATCAGTTGTTCCAAATTCTGTGTCTCCTCCAAAGTTTTAATTTGTTTCTTTGTCTGGGACATATCTTCCTGCTTCTTAGTTTGGCTTGCAGTGTTTTCTAATGTCTAGGCATCTGATTATCTTGATGAGTTTTCTATGAAGGTCAGTTTCTTTCTCTTGCCTAAGGTTTTATTGTTGACTGGATTTGGGTTAAGGGTCTTCTTTGACACTTGTTTCAACTTATTCTAAAACTTTAGAATAGCTCATGTTTAACTGATCAGGTTTTTTCATCTCTTCTTCATCTGATTCTTGCCCTGGATATGTGGTACAATTTTTAAGATTGCAGAATTTGTGCAATTGTTTCATGCCTACAGGATAATTTCCTTCCTTCCTTTCCTCTGTTCCTTCTCCAGGAATCTTAATCTGTTCTGTTTGTTTTTGTCTTGTCTCCATTGTTTTAATTATGCTCCCTTGTTGTCTCCAGATGCTGTTGCCTGGAGGTCAAAATGTAATAGAAGGGTCACCTGGGAGAAGACTTTCCCATGTCAGTCTTTTCCAATCAAAACAGGGCCAGGGTCCCATGAAGGGGGCATAGACTGGCTCAAATGTGCCCTGGGAAGAGTGTCAAGAAAAACACAAAAATCCTTTTTGACATTTCCCCTATGCTGAGCTTTCCTGGCCTTCCCAGATGGGACTCATCAGCAAAGTGTTTCTGCAGCCCTAAGAAGACTTTAAACCACCACTTCCCCTGCCTCTGTCATGGGCAGGGTTCAAAGAATGTCTGCCACTAAATTGTCTGGGATGGGTTGAAACAGTGGCTAAGAACCTGGACCCATCAATCCAATTTTTTAATCAAAAGCCATGATCAGTACTAGGCCATGCTCCCCACCTCCACCCCATTCTTGGGGAAGAAAATTTTTATATCCCTTTCTGACAGCTAGGCAAGGACAGCATCATAAGTCAGTGTGCTGGGAGAGTAGGGGGATAGACATCAGCAGCCTCTGCATGGAGAGAACTACTCTCAGCCTTTTGCTGCAGTTTATCAGCCTCTTCTTCCTGCTCTTCTCTGGGTACCGTAGAGTGTTCTTCTGGCTTCTGAAGCCCCAGAGCAGTAGTTTCAGACACGACTTGCTTGTTTACTAGCTGTTTTGGAGGAAAGAGTGAGTCCTGGATCTCCCTAGTCCACCATCTTCCCCAAAAGTTCCAACTTTAATATCTTGCTGTATTCATTTTGCTGATGATATTTACATCCTCACTGGTTTATAATTTTATTTTTATTTCTAGTCTCTTTGGCTGTTTATCAAAATTACATTTGCTTCATAAAATGGGCTGTGTTGTTTGCCATCTTTTTTTCTGTTCTGAAGCTATTAATATAAAAAAGGAATTGTCTTTTCCTTGAAGGTTTTGGGAAGTGTGTTCGTAAAATAATTTGGGACTTTTAGGAGAGATATTTTATAAAATCCCTTTCCAGTATCTCATAGGTTAGTTAGTCTGTTAATATTTCTTACTGATTCTATGGTCAATTTTTATAATATGTTTTCCAAAGAATGATCCATTTTATTTACATTTGTTGACTATGGCAATAAGGCTGTACAAAATATTCTCTTAAAATTTGTTGATGTTATAAATAGAATATTACCACTATGTCATCCCTAATGAATTAATTGACCTAGGTAACGATTAGTCATGGTTGTTACTCAAAAAATAGAGATAATAAATTTTGACGGGATTACACAACAATGCTTAGGAAGTAGTCTTATCTAACATTGGAATCTGAATCTTTTTGTACTCTGTAATTAACTTCCAATTTTCAGAAAATGAAGAGTACAAAGGAATATATTAAATGACACCACTGAGTGCAATCAACAAAATCCATAGTGTGGGCAAACCATGGGACAAAATGGTTTGCTCAACAAAACATTGCAGAGGAAAAAGGGAAAGAAAAACAGAGAAGGAAATCTATATATTAAAAGAGACATAGCAACCATTTGCAACTTGGGGTTTTGTTTGGATTCTGATTCAAATAAACAGAAAAAAAATTACAGCAGAAATTTGAAAACATTGACCATTTTAATTAATTATTTTTTAATGTTTTAAAATTATGATGATAAGTGGCTATCTTTAGAAAAAAGATGCTACATTTAGTGGTACATAATGAATATTTATAGATGAAATGATTAGGTGCCTGAGGTTTGCTTCAAAATAGTCTGGTTGGGAAGTGTAGGTAGGGGCATAGAAATGAAATGATTAGTCATGAGTAGGTAATTACTGAAGCTGGTTGATGGGCACATTGAAATTCATTATTCTAACTTGTCTGCTTTTGTACATATTTGAAATTTTCCATAATAAATCCAACCATACAGAATATCTTTATATGCCTAGTTATGTTCCTTTTTTCTTGACTAATACAAGTTATTTGAAGTTTTATCTTTTATTTTTCTTGATAAATTTTGTAGCAATTTGTCTATTTTATTAATTTTACAAAGAATCAGTTTTCTTGTTTTATTGGTCTGTGTCTTTACAATTTGTTTTATTTTATTTTCACAATTCTTTCTGATTACTAATTTTATTCTTCTCCTTCCTTCTGCATCATTTATTCTGGCCATAATCCCAGCTCCTGTTTGAGAGAGGAGTGAGGTTTGAATCTTTTCCTGGAAGCATTCCATTCCATATTACTAGATCTAGTCAGGCTGTTTCCCATAAGAAATCATGACTATTAATCTCATCATGCTGCACAGCCTGTTTACCTTAGTCACCTCTAGAAGTTAAATCTTCCTGGACATTCACCATTTCCCACCTTTTGTGCATCATCAATCCCTTACTCCTGGACTGCCTAGCACTCTACTATATCCTCTGTTACCCAAAAAGGTGACCAATATCTACCCCTTGTCTTCTGTCTTCTTTGTACTATATTCTCTTCTTGTAAATTAAACTTAGGTGCCTTACTAAGGGTTCAACTCTCTTAAAGGTTGTATTCTTTTCATTCCCCATACTCTGTACCTCAAGAGCAGATGCTAGAGTAGGTATCTTTCTTATCTATTACCTTTTCTAGACTCTACCCTTCTTGGGAAAACCCTGCTCCTTTTGGAAGTTCCCAAACCCTTTGTCTCTACTCCATCCCCATCACACTGTCTTCCTTGCGACTTCAGTGGTTATCATCATTCTTGGCAAATCCATTTGCTACCCCTCAACATCTAGCTTTTTAATTCCTTGATCTTACTACTGTTAATGACCCTTTGCTTTACCAGGCTTTCATTTCCTGGTCATATCTAGAGCCATTTAAAAAATAGCACCTCATCTATAATCTCAAATGTCAAAATTCTTCCTTGATCACAATCTGCTACCTCAATCTACTTTCTCAAGCATGACAGTTCTCCAGTTGCTCAAGTATTTGCTTCCAGTAAAAGGCACTGATTACATCACCATCTCAAACTATTATTACTATAAATTAATCCCATTCTATAGTTTTTGATGATTTAGCATAGTTAGTTCTAAATTGTTTTCAATTCCAATTTTTTATGCTTTTGTGAAAATTTATAAACAGCAAATTTGATGGAATTTTACAGTGAACATCCATATACCCTCCACCTAGATTCTAACATTTCCACTTTATTCTATTACATAACTATTCACATACCCATTGCTCCATCTAGGCATTGTCACCATATATTTTTTTATACATTTCAAAGTAAGTTGCAAACTTCAGTTTATTTCCCATTACAAACTTGATCTTGTATATCATTAAACTAGAGTTCAATATTCATTTACAGGTTTTGGGGTTTTCTATAAATAACATACAATGGAATGCACAAATAAACATATATTTTCTGAGTTTAGAGACGTGCATATCCTTGTGTAATCTAAACCCCTAACAAAATGTAGAATATTATCATGATCTTAGAAGATTCCCTCAGGCCATGTCACCTCCAAACCCTGCCCCACCTCCCCAAAGACAACCAGTGTTCTGATTTTTTACCATAGATTAGCTTTTCATCTTTTGAATTTCATATGAATTGAGTCAGATCATCAGTATCACCAAATGTAAAGTTTCTTTCACACAGCATAATATTTTTGTGATTCATCCATCTATCAGTAATTCATTCATTTTTATTGCTGAGTAGTATTCTATTTATGAATATACCACAGCTTATCCATTCTCCTATTTATGGGCAATTGGATTATTTTGAATTGTTTTACTTATATGAATAATGCTGTTATGACCATTCTTATGTGAGCATTTTTGTGAACATGTTTTCATTTTTCTTGGGAGATACCTAGGAGTAGGGTTGCTGGGTCATAGGGTAAGTATATGCTTAGGTTTTCAAGAAGGTGACAGATTTTATCCAGAGTGGTTGTACCATTCCATATTCCTATGAACAGTCTATGAAATTCTAGTTGATCAATACTTTTACTGCCATTTGGTTTTTCTAATTAAAAAATATTTTAAGCATTTTTACAGATGTGTAGTGGTAGCTTATGATTTTGAGCATCTCTTCTCATGTTAATTGGTCCACTTGTATATCTTCTTTGTGAACTGTTCAACTATTGCCCAGTTTTTAATTGAATTGTAGGTGTTTTTATTTATTTTTAAATAAAATCTGGATATCAGTCCTTTGCCACATCTGTTCTGCAAATAATTGTGCCTTGCCTATTCATTTTCCTAAAAATATTTTTTGATGAACAAAAGTTAAAAATTTTTTAATCAAATTTACTTTATTTTTGTGTTAGGTTGGGGTCACAGTTTATCTTTGTCCATATGGGCAGGATGTTTTTCCCTCACCATTTTTTGAAAAGATTTCAATTCTGTCAGATTGTTTTGATACCTTTGTTGAAAATCAAATAACTGTATAATTACAACTGAAATTAAAAAGATAAAGAAGGATATTATGAACAACTTTATACCAACACATTTAACAACTTAGATGAAGGCAACTTACCATGACAGAAACAAATTGGAATGTAAAATATGACTAGCCTTGTTAAAGAATTGAATTCATTACTAAGCACCATCCTAAAGAGAAATTCTAGGCCTAGATTGTTTCACTGATGCAGACTATCAAACATTTTGGGAAAGAATAATATTCATCTTAGATTAACTCGATTATAAAATAAGGGGGGTAAAACACTTCTCAACCCATTTTATGAAGTTAGCAAAACCTAATAGCAAAACCCAGCAAAGGGTCTCAACTATCAGCAAAACATCACTGATGATGTTAACCATCATTTGGCCAAGGTAGTTTTATCAGGATCTCCACTAAAGTTACTTTTTCCTCCTTTCCACTATTTTACTCTGTGGAAGCAAGTCACTAAGTACATAACACATTCAAGGGATGGGAAGTTAAGCTCCATCTCTTTGAAGGGGCAATATCTACATAAATTATTTGGAACTCTGTATGAGGGCTCTGTCTCTTCTCTGGGAAGTTTATTTCTTCTTCACTGTACTTTTAAATAGTTAATTTCTAATTGTATTATATTGTGGTCAGATAATGTGGCCGAGTGGTCTCTATTTCTTCCAATTTATTATGGCTTTGGGAGGGGCTTTAGAATTTAATTAATTTCTGTAAATATCTCATGGACATTCTAGAAGATTATGTATTCATTATTTCTTAAGAAACATTGTTACTCAAATACTTTATGACATTTTGCAATATTTGATTACTGGATCTGTCATTTTTAAAGAAGAATGTAAAATCTTACACGTGATTGTGATGTTTATGATTTCTCCTTTTATTTTTAGCAGGTATTCACTTACAGATTTCCATTTTATGTTATTAGGAGTATAAATTATTTTGTTTGCTTTTGGGTGCAATATAATTTTACTAATATAAAACTGCCTACCGTTGCTAATTTAATACATTTTCCTTGAATTCTATATTCTCTAATACTTATATTACCACACCTGCTTCCTTTAATTAGCATTTCTAGGTATACGTTTGTCCAGAACTTTTTTATTTCTTTTAAAAATACCATAAAGCTGGATTTTAAAAATTTATATATATTGTTCTAGGTTGCTAATGCTGCCAGAATGCAAAACACCAGAAATGGAGTGGCTTTTATAGAAGGGGTTTTATTTGGTTACACAGTTAAAGTCTTAAGGACATAAAGTGTCCTAGGTAACACATCAACAATCGGGTACTTTCACTGGAGGATGGCCAGTGGTGTCTGGAAAACCTGTTAGCTGGGAAGACACATGGCTGGTGTCTGTTCCAAAGTTCTGGTTTCAAAATGGCTTTCTCCCCAGACGTTCCTCTCCAGGCTGCAGTTTCTCAAAAATGTCACTCTTAGTTGCCCTTGGGGTATTTGTCCTCTCTTAGCTTCTCTGGAGCAAAAGTCTGCTTTCAACACCCGTCTTCAAACTGTCTGTCATCTGCAGCTCCTGTGCTTTCTTCAAAGTGTCCCTCATGGCTGTAGCTCCTCTTCAAAGTGTCACTCTCAGCTGCACTGAGTTCCTTCTGTTTGTCAGCTAATTTACATGGCTCCAGTGATTTAATTTAGACCCACCCTGAATGGTGGGGTAACATCTCCATGGAAATTATCCAGAGTCATCAACCACAGTTGGGTGGGGCGCATCTCCATTGAAACACTCAAAGAATTACAATCTAATCAATACTGAAAGGTCTGCCACACAAGATTACATCAAAGATAATGGAATTTTGGGGGACATAATACATTCAAACCAGTACATATATATTATTCTTAACAGTTACATTTATTGTAATTACTGATACATATACTTCCTTCATATTTAATGTTTTCTGTTTACGCTTATTTCCTTTTTCTTTTATCTTTCTTATACTTTACTAACCAAATCAAGTTTTTTCTTTTTATTTTCTTTTGTTATTTTATTAATTCTAGATCATATTTACAGTTTACTTTGGTAGTTCCTCTTAAATGGTAACAGTTATACTTGAACATATTTTTCTAAAATGTTTAAAAGTGTACTTGAACATATTTTTCTAAAATGTTTAAAAGTATTCAATATTTATATCTTTTTCTGAGAACAAGTTATAAGTACTGTATTTTTTTTCCTATTTTGGCAATCACACTTTCCATTCCAAGAATGATATTTTGAGCTTTGATTCCTTTTTAAAAAGTGCTTTCTTGTATTGTGTATATTATGTATGAAATATCTTGTGAACAAATCTGTATTTTTAGAAAATTATCTTATTTTGCCTATTTCCTCTAAAGTCATTTTTTTTTTTTTTTTCGCTTATTTTGATTTCTCTCTTTCATGTTTTTGGAGTTTTGTTAAAATTTATACATAAAGATAGCATACGGTTCCTCAGCAGTTATGTTTACTTATTTAAGCAATAAGACTATCAAAGAAATGGGAGGTTTAACCGCAGACCAACTTTTGGAAAATAATCTGTGCATGGGGGTAGCCTGTCTTCTTAAGATGCCTGAATACTGGGTTGGTAGCAATCTGAGGCTCTACACTTTTTGTCAAATTAAGGATGGTTTTACTCTGAGTTTAGGGCAACTGATTGTGGTAATAATGATAGCAAAAATTTATTGAATGCTTTTTATATATTAACTCATTTAATACTCCAATATCCTAAGAGGTAGGAGTATTTGCTTTTATAGTTGAGAAAACACATGCAAAGGTTTTATGTCACGTGTTCAAGCTTATGCACCTAATGAGTTCATAGCTATATGGTTATAAATATGAACATCAGCAGGCATTCAGGCTCTAGAGTCCAAAATCTTAACTTCTATATTCTTACTGCCTCTCATCCAAAGAGGTAAAAGTTTCATTTTAGTTTTAAACAGAGCCCCTTCCCTTCCCTTCCTTTTCCCTCCCTTCCCCTGCCTCCCCTTACCTTCCCTCCCAGTCATCTCCCCTCCCTTCCCCTTCCTTCCCTTTTTTCCTTCCTTCCTCTTTTACTCTTTTTTTCTTTACATATGTTTGAAGTTATCCCAGCCTGTTCCTCCTTTTTTTTTCCAGGCCCCATGTTTATGACACTAGAATACTTTTTTCAACTCCCTAACTTCCTGTATACCCTTCTCCAACCCAGACACTATCATCAGACCTCCCAATTTGTTCAGAGCTTCAGGAACCATTACATTTTCTATGATGATGGAAAAGCTCTTCAGCTGCACTGTCCAACATGGATGCTGCTAGCTACTGTGTGTTACCTGTTGGGCAGTGTGGGTTTAAAGAGCTCTCTTTTACTGTGTTCTGTTTGCTTTCAGCCTCTCTGTACACACTGGATGTTAGAAGGAAGTATCTGACCCTCTCCTTTAAAAGCAACCTTTTAATTGTTTGAGGTTTGCTCCACAGCCAGCTTCTACTTCCAATCCTTCTTGACTCTGAGTTTGGAGTTTCTCCTTATCACCACTGGGAACAAAGTCTCTGTGTGGCCTTTTTCTTGTGTCACTTTTGGGTTGTCATTTCCTCAAACACTTATATCAGTATATTTCTATTTACTCTGTCTTTTGGAAATTCCTGCCAAGTGTTTCACAGATGAATCAATTTTCCCTTTTCTATTACTGGTTGTGGTTTTAAAAAATCATATTTACTGTTCTTTCAATAAGATTTTAAGAGGGAAGGAAAGCATGTACATGTGATTCTTTTATCATCTCAATTCAGAGGGTTAATGTGTTTTCAACTGTCTTAAATGATATGTAATATGTACGAATGGACAGCTCTAAGAAAGCTTTTTTCTTTTCTAGCATAATTAAGAAAATATTATTCTTACTTAATATTTTAGGAATGGAGGAAATGTCCTGACACCAAATCTAACTGTAAACTATCTGGACACTTTTTAGATGAAAATAAGCCAACTTAAATTTTATGGGATCATTGTTTTTTTTGTGAATAATTGATAGTCTTCACAATTCATAATTCCTTATTTATTCCTTCATAATTCCTTATTTCCCTAATCCTTCTTCCCTTTGTCTCTCTCTGGCCAGTGCAGTTTAGAAGTTCAGTATTACTCATGAGCAGATTTTCCCAGTTTTATAGGTTAATATAAACATTAGGGCATTGTGAGAAATTGCTGCCATCTTGTCTTCTTCACAGTGAGACCACTGGTTGTTAAAATAAAGGACAATTTCTCAGTAAGTGTTTCTGGAGGAACATCAATAATACTTCTGAATTCCATTATGGATTTTAAGAGGCTGCATGGCATGCAACAGCATAATGCTGTCCATTCTTAAAGATTCTGATATGGGGATATTGAGTTTTCATGATGTTTCCAAGAGTGTTGGTGTGGGTGGAAGTGAGTAATTCTACTTCTGAAGCATAACAATGAAGGATTTTTAACAGAATAGGAGGTGCTATTTTGGTTTTGAATAAAAATATTTCAGTAAACTCTGCAGCTATCATGAAAGCACCTGGGGAGAAACACCTGCTGCTCATCTTTTCTACCATTAAGGAACTTGGTGTTACAAAATAAAACTCTTCTAATCATATTCTTTGAGTGTGTGTAAAGGATTATATACTTAGGAAGACTGCCTCGATTTTGACATGATGGTTTATATCAACTGTGCTTCTCCTCCACAGGAGGATGTGTGTGGACATTTTTGATGACATTGATCATGAAATATTTCCTTTCATATGAACTCCCTACTATTCTTCAGAAAGAGACAGTATTAATATTTTTGTCTGTATGCCTTCAAAATATTTTTCATGCCTACACCCAATTAAATGCATAATTTTGCAGTACTATAATCAAATTATGTATATTATTTTAGAACGTAAACATCATGAACATTTGTTCATATTATTAAATATTTTTTTTCCAATAACAGTTTCAATGGCTACAATGTTCCAGTGAATGGGTGTATTGTAATTTGAGTTTCATATACTGAACTCACACGAATATTATTGTGAGAAACACATCTGGATAGTCATTTTTGCAGGGGTGGCCGCACTTGAACCCACGCAGACGCGTCTTCTGGGGCCTCGAGTTACCTACGGGCCCTCTGTGGCTTCCGGAAGCCGCCGTTCTCCTCTCTCCGCCGAGCCGGCACCCGGGAAAGCCGCTGTGTCCAGACTCGGAGGGGCCGCCGCGGCCGCCATCGGGACCCCGTGGGCGGAGGGGAGGGCAGGCTCCCGCCGCCGCCTCGGGGCCTGGACCCGCCAGTGCGCAGTCGCAGTCGCGGCGAGGACTCCGGGTCTCCGCGGGCCGGGCTGAGGGCGTCATTGTCGGAAGAACCTGGGCGGGGTCGGCTGCCGCGGTCGGCTTTTCACCCGGCTCCCTCAAGGTGTGTTATTTTAAGGGTATAATTTTATAATTGCGTTGGAGATAACGTGCTAATTGATGTTTGAGTTAGGTGGATGCGGGAAGATTTGTTTTCTAAGCATTTTGATTTTTATTTTAATGTTTCCTAATGTATATAATATAGTACTATCATGTTATATATGTAATTTATAAACAAATAAAAATATGTAAGGATGCTTGCTCAATTTTTTTTTTTTACTGCTGAGTGTGATGTCAATATATTTTGGAGACCACTGACATAGACGGTAGCATTTTAGTATTTTTGTGATTAGGAATGGTGAAAGGCATCATAAGTCTCACAGCCTGTCAGATCACCACTATTCATTGCGTTGTATTTCCACAACATGATCATTTTTGTGGTTTTCAGCAACATCAGAGTTATATTTTAAGTGTTTCTGTCCCAATCTTTCTTTCAAGATTGACTGAAGTAGGAGCAAGATGAAGCATTTCCTTGTGTCATCGATACTAACTGGGAAAATTTTATTTCCCTTTGTTTTGGGAATGGAAAAAAAAATAAGATTCTAACTTTCTGCTTTGGAATATCTAAGCTAGGTATTAGAGGACAACAATACCAAAATTAATACTTTTCTCTGTCCCTTCCTTCCATCTTCCTGGAAAGCAGAATATCCAGAAAGTAATCGAGAAGTGCCACATGATTGGAGGAATGTAAACTGATACCAGGTTTCAGAAACTGGTGGGATGGGGTGAGTGTGTGTGCGTGTTTGTGTGTGTGTGCATGCACACACACATTTATATAGTTGGACCAACATTCAGGACTCCCAGTGTGTGACAGGCTCTTCATGCTGGACAGTTAACATTCATTTTCACCCTGGTATAAGAAACATAAAGGAGGAGAATTTTTTACCCTTTTCCTTGTGGATATTTTTAAAAAATAAAGAAAGGATAAGGTGTGAAGTTAAGTTCATGTTCTGCACCATATTGACCTCACCCCCAGTTTAGAGTCCCACTCCTCAGACTATCAGCATTTTGTGAATACTTCCAGAAATTGCTATGCATATACATGAACATGTATGTATAGGTATATATATATATATCCTTTTCTTAAATGCGAATCGTATTACTGATATTGTATTATCCCCCATGCTTTTCTGTACTTTGCAATGTAATCTGAATATTTTCAGTATGAGATAAAGATTTATCTCATTCTTTCTAAATGTTTCATGACATTCCATTGTATGGATTACTATAATTAATTTAGCTATTTCCTTTTTAAAATTGTAATATCCTTATGCATGCATCTTTGTACACTTATAAGGGACACATTTATAGAAATGGTATTACTGGTTCAAATGTATGCATGTTCATTCAAATAGATGGTAGAGCCAAAGAAAAGTGCATCAACTTATCCTCTCATCAGTGAGAAGTTTTTCCCATTTGTTTCAAATCCTCATATTGTTTAGATTTTATGGCTAAACATGGCATTTGATTTTTCTCTTAATTTGTTTTTCTATCATAATGAGTGATATTGAGCATCTTTTCTACAGCCTACTGGCTATGTGTCTCATCCAGAAGTAGGTAATTTTTAAAATATTACCTAGGGTAGTATCATTTCCATTGTACTGATTGCACCCATAGCTCTTACTATACTTAGGGTCACCAAAGAAATGGAGGCAGTGAGGAATACAGGTTTGAATGAACTTTGGCTGTTCCCTGAAGCAGTCTAATTACTGAGGAATCTTGAAAAGCTTAACTCACCACCCAAACCTAAAGGAGTTAGTGAAATAATTACATTGCAAAGCCTTTCAACTAGTTACCTGTTGTAAGATCAAAGGTGCCCACTTTCTTTCCTGGATTTTGCTTTGGGAAAGTGATTTACTAGTTAGACCTCAGGTAACAATGCAGCCAGGCATTTTAGGACCCGGTTCTCAATCCACAGAAACAATAGCAAAATTGTTTAACATTCTGGCCTCAGGTTACAATAGCTGTGTCACTGAGTTTGAGTAGGCATCCAGTTCTGTGGGAAATACTACTGTTGAGTACATTAGCTATCCTTCTTGTTGTTTCATTGTTTTCTAAGGCTATACTTTGAAATCGATGCTGTAAATCCTATAGCTAGAGATAAACAAATATGCAATTTTGAGAAGTATGTAAAATAAAAATGTGACTGGTCAACATATGAATTATTAAATACAAAATGTGTACTATAACTTTGTCTATGTCGTGTTACCTAGATTGGGCCTATGTTATTTCTATGAATTTAAAATGTATTATTATATTTTTATGATGTTCAAATGGTCTGACTAGTTTCTATCCTGAGAATATTTCTTGTTGTACTCTTTCCATCCCATTCTACTCTTAAAATTCACTGCATGGTCTTTATAGATAAGAAGCAAAAGTTCTCCACTGCTACAGCCTTTCGATGAAATGAGAAAGAATCCACATTTCCTTTCATTTTATTCTGAGGCAGCCAGTATATTTTATAGTCTCCACATTCTTTACATCTTTTAAAGACATTCAAATTTGATATTATATATTTAAAAACAGATAATTTTCAGGTGATAAAAATCTGAAATCTTGCAGATCTTAAAAGTAATACAAAGAAGTTTTTAAAAAACTCACAGAGACATTTACCTTGTCTACCAAAAAATTGCAGCTGTGCATTTGCTGGTCACATTATTGTAGATTTGCTAATTTTACCTACTATTCAAAAGCATTGAAATAAACTCAGAAGTGGTGGTATTCACTAAAAAATAGGGGAGGATGAGGTTGGTATCTCTTTATGTTGATTTAAAATTGGTTAAGTATATTTTGTGAAACGTGAGACTTTTAAAGATTAATTTTAACAGAGAAATTTCCTATGTAACTATCTTGTAACTTCACACTGTGTAATACTGAAGTTTTTCCTTATAATCTGTGGTTTCAAGGTCTACAGATCTGAGTTCAAATTTATTCATTTGAAGATTTCTTAGTTTTTGTTGTGAGGGTACACTGACAAAATGTCATTTTTTAAAAATTTTCTTAGGGTACCCACTTTTGTCAAATGGAATCTTCTACTTTAAAAGATATTATGAAAGAAAGCTAATAAAAATAAGTTGTACGTAATTGTGGTAAAGGATAAACTTACTGATTATTTAGAAAATACCAAAGGCATAATTGCTTTCTGTGTCTGTGTAACCATTGATGGGTCAGTAATACTATTTTGCATAAGAAAGAATGTTTTTAAAATGCATGAAATTGTTTTTACTTAATGCCATAAGACAGTTGAGTAATCTCTAATTCTTGCCAGAGAGAGACTTTGGCACTGAGAAAAATCATTTTTGTGGTCATTTCATTTATTCACCAGCATTTACTGAAGCCCTGTTCTTATGTACTCTGCTAGGCACATAGTTTGGGGTGGGCCATATTAGAGACAGAAATGATCAATGAAGCACTCTGCCTTAAGTATTTTACAAGAATGGGCATGGGAGGGTATGGAGAGGCACTCATGAGAACAGCACAGGATAATTCAAAGAAGAATGAGAAGTAGTTGTTAATGGTACAAATGACACAGTAATAGGTGCTAACTTTAAATTGGTGTTGACTAATTGCCCATCATTAGCTAAGGGCTTGTCTCCCCATAGTTGATGTAGCATCGTCTTCCCAATATCCATCACCTTCTCCTTCCCCATCTCATGCTTATTGTGCAGTTTATAGGGGTACTGATATTTTCCAACACCCCTTCCCCTATGCTGCAATAACTGGTCCATATAAGCATGTCTGAGGCAGTTAGCATGTGGAATTCCTCTGCCCAGAGCACTGGTTCAGGAAGGGGCTTGCTGTCTTCATCTGGGTGAGAGGACAGGAAGAAAGGTTTCGTGAGGGTTTATGGGAAAGTTTTTCCTTACTCTTCTGGGAGAACTTCTTTAAATGGACATTTTGTTTACTCTTTTGTTTTATGTGAGGAAGCCTCTTGGAACCGTGAGGAAGAGCCAGCCTTAGACTGAATCTGACTCTTCAGAAGGCACAGCACAATAAGGGAAGGAAGACAGGTCCTTGATGCTATGGCTTAATCAGACCAATCCTGAAGCCTACGTTTCCTCTGGACTTCAAGATATGTGAGTCAATAAATAATAATATGCTAGTCTGAATGGGAATTTCTCTTGCCTTCAACCAGTCTAAATTATACCCAGGAGTTATCTCTTTTAATCTTCAAAATAACCCTAAGAAATAGATGATGTTATTGTCACCATTTTATGGTTGAGGCAACTGAGGCCTAGAATGGATAAGTAACTTTCCCCAAATCACAGTAGCAGTAAGTGGTAAAGCCAGGATGATAATAGTTTAACTCCCGTAACCACACTCCAAATCACCACATCCTACTGTTCTACAGGTTTGGATACACAGAGCAAATGTCAGTAAAAATGAAAGAAGAGGATTGATCTGGGCCTATAAGGTAGAATATAAATCAACAAAGAATGGAATGGAAACAACAGCTTTGGGGTAGATGAGATAAAGTAGGTAAAGCCAGGGTCTAGGCTATGGGTAATCCCTCAGGGGTATGACAGGGAACAGGACCTGTAGGAAAGCTCTGGGGTCCCTCAGATGTTAGAAGATGAAGAGAATGGTATATAGCAAGATGGAGGAGTTAAAAGGAGGGAGGAGTGCTGAAAGGAAATGGTAAAACACTGGAAGAAGCAGAGCAATTGAGTCTATATGACCTACTACTAGGTCATTAGATACTCGGATGATGGTACTAGCAATTGTTGGACCAAAAAGTAACATCACCATGATCTGTGTACACTTAAGAGTTCAGCTTTCTCAGTAATTATCAGGGAAAATCCAGGTTTCAATTTAGGAGAGAAGGTAGAAGAAGTGTTGCCAAAAGGGTTGATTGAGAATGTGTGTGTAAAGGTTCAAATGAGCACAGTGAAGGCTTAGCAGGGTGTGCTGGTTTGTTTGTATTATGTCCCCCAGAAAAAGCCATGTTCTTTGATGCAGTCTTGTGGGGGCAGACATTTTAGTGTTGATTAAGTTGGAATGTTTCAATTAGGTTGTTTCCATGGAGATGTGCCCCACCCAACTGTGGGTGGTAAGTCTGGATAATTTCCATGGAGGTGTGGCACTGCCCATTCAATGTGGGCCTTGATTAGTTTACTAGAGCACTATATAAGCTCAGACAGAAGGAGCAAGCTTGCTACAGCCAAGAGGAACACTTTGAAGAACACACAGGAGCTGAGAGAGGAGCTTCAGCTTACAGAGGTGTTTTGGAGATGGCCATTGAAAGCAGACTTTTGCTCCAGAGAAGCTAAGAGAGGACAAATGCCCCAAGAGCAGATGAGAGTGACATTTTGAAGAGGAGTTGTGGCCTAGAGAGGAATGTCCTGGGAGAAAGCCATTTTGAAACCAGAGCTTAGAGCGGACACCAACCTGATTAGCAAACCAGAATATAGGGTTATCCATGGGTGAGGATAATGGTGTAGCCTAGAACACATGTGTGAGAAGGGCAGTGGACTGGAAGCATGCGCATTTGGGTCAGTGTACCAAAATGAGCAAGACAAAGAATTGCAGGAGGTAAAGAGACCATTGACAGATATAACTGCATCCAAGATTTCATTTATGTATGTGGACTCCTTCACAATTCTGATTTCCAGTGCATCAAATCCTGCTGGCAGAAGGGAGCTGAGGTGACTATGGTAACTGGACAAACCTAAAACAATATTAATATTCACAAACAGATGGTGGCTGTAGTCCTTTAAAAACAACAATAACATCACCAGTGGCAGCCACAACAGCAACAACCATAGTAATTTGTAACTCCAGGCTCTGGAGAAGAACAGAGCTGCATATATTATTTTTTTAAATAATCAGTCACAAATTAACTAATTGCTACAATCCTTAAACCTGTTTTCCCTCTAGCTTGTCATTATCTGCAGATGTCAAAACAAGTAAAAAAATGGACTAGATTTCCTTCAGATGTTTGTCGATAGTATTTACCACCCCCCACCACCCCTCCACCACCCCCCACAAAAAAAGGAAGTCTGACAGCAAATGCTTCTTCCTGGGTCATTTCTTTGAAATTTTGTTTTATTTTTAAATACTTGGTAGAGATATTAGAGTCTCCTTTTTCCTTTTCTGAATCATTAAGCTCAGGAGTTCCCTGCAGAACTGGCTAAATTAACTTCACTATGGGGGCTTGATTAAAAATGCACATTCCTGGTCTCTTCTCTAGAAAAGTAGATTTATTAAGTCTGGGATAGGAACCAGGAATCTACATGTTAAGTGAGCTCCCCTCTTGATTCTGTTATGCCAGGCTATGAGAAATACAGCTCAAATCCTGGTGGAACCGGTGGCTGGAGTTTAGGATAGAGGGTTGTGCATCCTTTGCCCTGAAAATTGTTTTAGTGATTATTTTTGCTAACCCTTATTTCTCTTTGATACAAACCTTTGCTTCCTGAGGTAGAGTGTTATGATGGAAAGACCTCAGTTGCTGGAATGAGGTCTGAATTTGAATCCTAATTGTGGCATTTATTAAAAGTGAAACCTTGGCAGAGACAGGCAGGCTGCTTCTGAGTCTCGGTTTCTCCATTTGTGAAATGGTCCTAAGAATTTTCCTAAGAGGACTGGTGTTGCTAGAGAATGACTTATTCAATTCTTGGTATATAGTAAGTGTTCAGTCTTTACTAATATTACTTTTGTTTTTATTTTTCACTATCTTGTCACACCTGCCTGTGGGTTTGTTACACCAGAGTTTTTGCTTATGGAGGATTACATGAGCGGTGCATACCTGAGGGGATTACATGAGATGTGCTTACCCAAGGGGATTTTTCCATCCCCCTTTCCCTTTCACTTGGGCCCAAATTAAGGTCCATCAGCGAGGAGCTGAGCCTAGTGATGAGGGGAAGATACTGGATACTGAGCACTAGAGCAAAGATTGTGCATGCATTGAGATTCTCAGAAACCACTGCAGTGTCCTAAAGTATAAGGGGGTATAAAGGTGTAGTGTCTGTCTACACTTGTGCTGCCTATTGTGCATCCCCCAAAATCTGTTTTCATCCAGTGTTTTGGCTTTGTGGAAGTTTCTAGTTTCAAAATTGTCATTGATTAGGGATTCATGGATAGAGGTAGATATTCTGACTTCTGGCTTGGATCATGGATTCCAAAAAGAATTTCTTGGAAAGTCTGGGTAGCCTTTCTTAATGTAACAATCCCAAGAGTCTTTAACTGTTTTACTATATATTGCAAACTGGCAGTTTATGGGCTGAATTCACTATTTAAAAATTTTACTTAAATTTGCTCTTTTAAATTTTTGTTTCATACCAACACTGTGTTAAAAAATGGGATAAGGTAAAACAAACAAGCAAACAAAATATCTGAGAAAAGTCACCTAAAAATCAAAATTTCTGTCTTTCCTTGAAAAATCCAAAGGCCTGACAATTATTGGCCTGGGAGTAAGGAGCAAATGCACCAGTGTGTCATGGTCCACACCACCACCTGGTCTGTTTCCCTCAGTGTTTCCTGACAGGCTCTCCTTGGCTTTGGGACCTAATGGCCACAAACTTAAGAGTATAAGCTGTAGATTCAGACTGCCTGGGTTTAAGTATCCACTCCTTATGCTATCCAGTGTGTGCTGGTTTGAATCTGTTATGTACCCCATAAAAGACAATGTTCTTTAATCCACTATTGTGGGTCGGACATTTTTATTAGCTTGTCTCTATGGAGATGTGGAGTCACATCTCAAGCTGAGTCTCAATCCTTTACTGGAGTCCTTTAAGAGAGCTCATGGGTAAGGGAGGGAGGTCAGGACCAGAGAACCTGAGAGAGAAGCTAGGACATGTAATCCAGAGTTTGCCCCTGGGAGAAGCTTAGACAGAAGCCCAGAGATATTTTGGAAGAAAGTCATGGAAACCAGAAGCTAAACCTGGAAGAGGACCAGCAGACTCCCACCATGTACCTTCCCTTGTGACAGAGGAACCTCAGATGCCATCAACTTTTCTTCAGAGTAGGTATCGTCCTGTTGATGCATTAAATGGGAAATTTTCATGGCCTTAGAACTGTAAATTTGTGAACAGATATACCCCTGTTTCAAAAACCAATCCATTTCTGGTATATTGCATTTTGGCAGCTTTAGCAAACTGGAATGCTGTGCAACTCTGGACAAATTAGTTAATCTCTTTGTGTTGATTTCATAACTGCAAAACAGGGATGATGATAATATCTGCATCATAGAACTGTTAAGAGAGGTATATGAGAATGATACATGTAAAGACTATGGAACATAATGCTAGTAGTCTTTAGGGGAGATGATTGAAAATGATGATGATGATTGGAAATTTTAGGGCTATTGTTTTCTGCTACATAGGAGGATATTTAAAAGACATTCCTACTGGGTATTGTGTGTGGAATGAAGAAAAATGTAAAATGAAGAGAATAAAGGGATATATTAACATATTTTCCCCAATCCTTTTATCAAAAACTTCATAAATACAAAAAAACCTCAAAAATACAAAAAATCAAAAAAAGAGTAGGTTGAACATTTGTATACCCTCAACCTAGAATCAATATTACCATTATACCATATTTACTTTATCTGTGTACATATGTGTATTTTTCTTTTATTTGATTCCATGATTGCGTTTTCAGAAATAGACTCTTCACCCTATATTCTTTTGTATGCCACTTTTAAGAAACAAAGTTTCACTACAATACTGTAGTAACCAAGAGAAAAGTTACCAGAATTCCCCATTACTTATTGAATCATAAATTTCCTTAACTTTCCTGCTACTGTATTTTGTAAGTTTCTTTAAGAAGAGTTCAATGAATATTTACACATTGCAATGAAATTTTGATCTAGAAAAAGATTGCCATGTATTTTTTTATTTAGAGAAGTTATGGGTTTACAGAACAACCATGCATAAAATACAGGATTCCCATATACCACCCTATTGTTAACACCTGGCATTGGTGTGGAACATTTGTTACAATTGAGGATAGCACATTTTACAATTGTGCTTCACCATCTATTTTTAAATTGTGGTAAAATTGACATAAGCTGCACGTATTTAGAGTGTGCAACTTTATAAGTTCAGACATTTATACACCCATGAAACCATCACTACAGTAATGATAGAAAAATATACACTACTGCCAAAGCTTTGTAACCTTTCCCTTTGGACCACTTCCTAGCTTGTTCCCCAACCCCAGGTAAACACAGATCTTCTTTTTGTCACTGCAGTTTAGTTTGCATTTTCTAGAATTTCATATGAATGGAATCATAAAGTCTGTACTATTTTGTGTCTGATGTCTTTCCCTCAGCATAATTATTTTGAGTTTCCTCCATGTTTTTGCATGTATCTATTATTTTTATTACCAAGTATTCTGGTTGCTGGATTGCTCACAATGTATCTATTAACCTGTTGATGAGAATCTGGATTGTTTCCACCTTTCGCTAATACAAATAAAGTTTTTATGAATATTTGTGTACAAGTCAGTGTGGACATATGTTTTCCTTTGTCTTGGATATATTTCTGGGATTGGAATAGCTGGATCATATAGATCTGTGTTTAACATTTTTAGAAACTCCCAAACTCTTTTCCATATGGTTGTAACATTTTATATTACCAGCAGTGTCTGAGACTTCTAGTTCCTCCTTGCCAATACTTGCTAAGCTATGTTTTAAAATTTTGAGCTGCTCTGATAGGGTTGCCTTTATTTTTAATTTTTGGTTTTTCTGTTGGTTTATGTTTTTTATGACATTGACTTTTAAAGTTTTTAAAGCTTTAGCACTATTTTTAAAATATTTTATTGTGAAATATATATACAGAAAAGTGATAAATTTCAAAGTATTATTTAACAAGTAGTTAGCAAATTTCAAAGAATGTTATGGGTCACAGTTCCACAATTTCAGTTATTTTACAGTTCCACAATTTCAGTTATTTTTTTGTGAAATATATATATATGCAGAAAAGTAATAACTTTCAAAGTATGTCTTAAAGTAGTTATATAGATAATTTCATAGAATGTTATGACCTACAGTTCCACAGTTTCAAATATTTCCTTATTGTGAAATATAAGTTTTATACAGGAAGGTGATAATTTCAAAGTACAATTTAATGAGAAGGTATAGAGAAGATTTTAAAGAATGTTATGGGTTACCATTCCACCATTTCAGTTCTTTCCTTCTAGCTATTCTAATATTCCAGCATTTAAATTATATATATATAATATATATATAATTTAAAATACTTTATATATTGCAAATATATAAAGTATTTGTAATCCTTTGATAAATCGTATCTTGTCTGATGCTACCCCTTCCTCTAGTTTAATCAGTTTCTCATTCTTCAGGTATGTCTAGGCAGTGGCCACCCTAACTTGTTTAATGCAAAAGTTATGTCAACATTATGGGGAAGGGGGCTGCCTCTGGACGATGTTCTTGAAGATGCTGTTGCCTTTTGGTTTGGGGACTTCTCTGGCATAGGAATACTCAGGAGGATTTACGTTTCTGAAAATAAACATAGTGAGTGAAACTTTTATGGATTCTCAGACAGGGAACTTGGGTATTTGGGGACTATTGTTGGTTAGGGCTTGGTGTACTGTAGCCATTTGGGATATCTAGCAGGAGCTTGCATAAGAGTAACCTCCAGGATGGCCTCTTGACTATATTTGAAATCTCTTAGCCACTGTAACCTTATTTCTATACTTTTCTTACCTCCATTTTTTTCAAGAAGGCATTTCAAATCCCTCAATGCCGTGGCTAGGCTCATCCCTGGGAGTTGTGTCCCATGTTGCTAGGGAGATTCAATCCCCTGGGAGTCATGTCCCAGGAAGGGGGTACATGAATGAATTTATTAGCAGAGTTGGACTTATAGAGAGAAAGGTAACATCTGAGCAACAAAACAGATTCCTTGGTTGTGCATCTTAGGCATAATTATAGGTAGGCTTAGTCTCCATTTAACAACCATAAGTTTCACAAGAGCAAGCTTCAAGATCAGGGGCTCTAGTTATTAAGTAGGGGGTTCCTAATTTCACATAGCATTTATTCTGTTCAAGAAAAACAGTGACTACATGATTTTCACTTAGTGGTACAATCATCATCAATCTCAATCTTAAACAGTTATCATAACTCAAAACACCCAAAAGCTCTTATCAGCCCCTAAATATTCATCCCTGGTATTAGTGTAGTACTGGTAATGTATTCCTATTAAATATAGTCTATTCTATGCAATGAGAAGTTTTCCCCAAATACCACCCACTCTGTTGCTAACTCTTTGTACCAGTACTCTTTGTACCCTTAGAAGTATATCCTGCAAATATTTATATTTGTAACACTGACCTGTGGGATACATGAATTTCAACTACTTTTGGTCATCTTTGCCTTCAATGTGGCACTGTTACTGATAATCCATTAATGAGCTGTCATCACTTCTGTTCATTTCCATAGCTTTAAGTTCACAGTCATTAACATGTCTGTACACATTAGGTTATCATTCCACCTTCACTAGGTTCTGTCTACTTCTAGTTCCCTTCTATTCTGCATTATCAAGGTATCAAGGGTAACTTGATATCTAGGTTTTTGAGGAACTGTGAAACTGTCTTCCACAGGTGCTGTACCATTCTACATTCCCACCAGCAATGAAAAATGGTCCTACAATTTCTCCATATCCTTTACAGCATTCGTAGTTACCTGATTGTTTAGTTGCAGCCATTCTTATTGGTGCAAGATGATATCTCATTGTGGTTTTGATTTGTATTTCCCTAATTGCTATGAAGATGAACATTTTTTCATGTATGTTTTAGACGTCTGTATTTTTTATTTGGACAACTGCCTTTTACCCATTTTGTAATTGGGCTGGTTGTATTACTGTTGAGTTGAAGGATTTCTTTATATATGCTAGATATCAGTATCTTATTAGATATATGGTTTCCAAATGTTTACTCATTGATTGCATTGACTGCCTCTTCATCTTTTTGAAAAAGTCGTTTGATGTCCAGAAGCTTTTGATTTTGGGGAGCTCCCACTTATCTGTTGTTTCTTTCATTGTTTTGGCTTTGAGTGTAAGGACTAAGAAGCTACCTTCTAATACTAGGTCTTGAAGTTGTTTCCATATATATCCTCTAGGAGTTTTATGGAACTGTCTCCTATATTGAGGCTCTGATAACCTTGGCTTCATGGGACTGAATAGGAGTAAAAAGCAAGGTCCAGAAATACCACCAGGGAAAGATGCAGTTTCCACATGGAGTGCATGAGCTGAGGGTGATTGGAGGAAACCTGCCATCACTTTACCAAGCTCAGGAAGATCACAAGACAAGGATCTTAAATAGGAAAGATGGGGACCTTCTCTTTCTTTCCAGCTAGCTGATTCCTCCTTTCTCCTCATTATTTTTTGATTTCCCACTTAATTTACATTTATCCCTTCATTTTTCCTTACTTTCCTCTTATTGTTTTTTATCAGCACTATGTATCTGCACTGTGAACATTCCTAAAACTGATAGCCAGGTGATCCCTTCACAAATAATTTATGCAAGCAGATATCAGGCAGAGATTCCTTGAGGAAGGCTTTCTCTTCCAAAAGGAATCCAAAGAGTGGATGGCATCCTTTAAAGTTCAGAACTTATTCCAAGACAGATTAACACGTCAGATATTAACATACTTTAGCAACTACTCTGATCCTCAGCATTTCCCAGCCATCCCTGGGTTCACCACATCAACTGTCACCAAAAGATATATCCTCTATAAACAAAGTACACACACATACAGCACCCACCACGTCCCAGACACATGACCTTAATGTTGTGATCCCTGGAGCTCTAAAGCATGTGTAAGGGGAGGAAAAAGGGGGCAAGATGTGATGGACAGTGTCCATCTCCCCTGTCTTCACCAGGAAGGGAAAAGTGTCTTCAGTGAAGGTGTCAGCACTTTCCACCAATGAATTGAGGGGCAAATATTTCCCACTGAACAAGAGGCCTAGTTACCACCAGATCCCCAATTCTGACATTGGTGATATGAGAGGCTGTTTGTTTCTTACTTTCCCTGGAGGACTGGAGGGGAATTTCAGGCACTATTAGGTTTGTGTACCCCATCTACCTCACAGTTATATAGAGTTCAGGAAAGTGAGGGAAGTGAGAAGGGTGCTGATTCAGTGAGGCTCAGGTTGCAATTTAATGGATTTTCTCGTCTGTACCTCTCTGTTGAGGTTCTTATGAGTTTATTAATTTTTTTGCAATTTTTAATTGCAAAATTAAGAAAATAATATATTGAAATACAAGATATGTGAGTAGATGCAAATGGAGGAGAGCCTGATGGTAGTGAGTACGTAATGTCACTGTCAATTCCATTCCATGAACTGGGTCTTATTTTAGAGGCCAAAACAGACACTCATTAGATGCTGAAGGTACGTCTACTAAACTTCCACAACAAATGTGATAGAAACAGACACAATACTCTTCTTTGATCAAATAAATATATTTTTAAGAAGAAATTTTGAGTTAAGGGAAAGTGAAGACAAACATGACACATAGGGGAAGGATTTATGTTTGAGTAGGGGAGATGCACCCCATAATGCAGAAGAGTGGGCAGTGGTGACGATGGCCTGGGTGACCTGTCTCCCTTGGCTCCAGCTGGTGGTATCTGATGGGAGATGCAGACTTGCTGGGAATGAGGGGCCTGGTTGATTTCTAGGCAACTTGCTTACTTCTCCCACTTCTCAGTGGACGCAACCACTGCAGCATACTGCTAACTGATTTTCGGTGTTTGTTTTTTTGAGATCCTGTCCCTTTTGGGGCAGCAGATTCTCTGTTGAACCCCAGTCCTCGTCATGGTGGCTCATCCCTATGGTGAGGGAGGTCTCTAACTGTGCATCGTCAAGTGATGGGAACTTCTCAGAGCACTCTTTTTCTAAACTGTTGCCCTGGCCCTTCCCTGCGGCCTGTACCTTATGTCCCCTGTGTTCCTGCTGCCCCAGCTCATTCCTTTTCTCTTCCAGGTGGATTTTGGGACCCTGAGAGATTGTCACATCTTCTCTGCAGATACTCAGGGTCTCACCCTCATTGTTCTTAGATGATATACTATTAGAGTCAGGAGACTCTTCAGAGCCACAGCCAGGAGCCTGGCTCTGTGGCTCTCCTTCTCTATCCGGTTGTTCTTTGAGATCTGATTTCCCTGGATCTTTTTCCTCCAATAGGCACAGTATTATGGGACATTCATTAGTGACTGATTTCCCTAGATGAAACATTTTTTCAGTTTTAAATGGGAAACTTCCAAGCTCACAGGCCCTCAGGGAATATGTTGTTTTCGCTATGGAAAAATGGACTCCATAGCCATTATAATTTCCCCATGTAACTGCTACATTTGATATTGAATGCCCAGGAAAGTAGGGGGATTTATGGAATCCTGCTTAATAGATGGTAATTCTAAAGATTTCCAGGTATTGAGTTCCCAAACCTGCCTCAGCTGTCTCAGAGAAAATTCTATATGTTCATTTTTGAAGCACATCTGGATCTCCATTCTCTTTATGAGCCGTATCTCCAAGCACTCTTGAACATGGTGCAGGATAAAAAAACATCTGGATGCCACATGACATGGTCCAGGATTTCCCCAGAGCAAGACCTGTGAAAGATGTAAAGAAAGACATCTTTCTTCAAGAACAGAGTGTGAGAAAGTAAAAAGGACATGCTCTTGCCAGATAACTGCCTCAAGGAAAAGGCTGTTATGAGCAGGTGTGAGTCCTCCATGCCTGAGAGTGTTGGATCAGATGATGCCAATGCACAGGGTCACTGTGGAGATGACCCCTCTGGGTTAGCATTCAACAGAAATGGAAAAAAGTCAGATTGAGTCAGCATTTAGGAGTTAAGGAGGCATATGTGGTGGTGGAGTGCAGGGGCCAGTGGTGGAGGATGGCAGGTGCATGAATCATTGGGATCCATGTGGTGGGCCAAGTTTGGTGAGAGAGTTAAATCCTGAGAGTGTGGTGTCAGCTGATGACATCTTTCTCTTCACTCTGCCTTGACCCTGAAAGGATGAGTGGCTAGAACACAGTTCTTATTATTGTTTCTTGGGCAAACTGCGGGCCTTCACTATTCATAAATATGGCATTCTACCTCCTATTCATGGGACTTTGTGTCTTCCTTTCCTGCTATGATTTTAAAGGTAATGAAAATGTTTTCTATTGTTCCTTCTTTAAAAATAATAATAAAGAATGTTTTGTGTATATGACACTATTGATACTGTATTCAGTAGTCCTCTACTGAGGATAGTGCAGAATATCTGACATCTAGGTGTGTGTTCACACAGGTAGGATTCTGCTCCCTTAGGCCATAGATGGTATTTAGCATGTTATCAGAGGCTTTCAGTGACTCAGCCTGCTCTCAGGTCAGCCCTAAGACCAAAGGGACTTGGTCCAGAGACAACTGACTTGAAAGGGGTACGATGAGTAATTATTGTGTGACTGCCCCCAGATATATGTCCCACAGTTCCCTGGTCCTCTGAGTGACAGTGCTTGAAATTTACCTTGGAGTCCTCTGCCACCTCCAGAGAGATGAATCTGTGAGTGTGGATGGAAGCCCCTCTACCCAATCACCCTTCTTTCCCTAAAGAAATGTTTTCCTCTTTCCCGACATGGCCCATCACAGGATATTGTGCAAAAATAATTGATTTACTACAGTGGGAGAACAGGGAAACTACAAGTCCACTGTGTTGGGGGATGGATCTGGGTTCCCCTACCTGATTTCTATTTCCTTGTTCCCCAAAGAGATACGTCTGTATTAGGGATATAAAAAGAAAAATCAACATCCCTGACAAAAAGAGGGTAAAACATAAAAACATCCACATGGATAAACTAGTGCTTGCATATTGGGCACTGGGGCTCTGCAGAAAGTAGACATCTGTCTCCATCTTCCACAGCACACACCTGTCTCAGGCAGCATTGAGCACCGGGCACCGCACCTGCACTGCCTAGAGATCCAGGCCCACATCACAGAGCCCAGAACTCTCAGAGGGTTCTCAAGGGAGTGGGAGAGGTGAGGGAAAGAGAACCACAGCCCCTCTCCCACCTTGAAGACCCCACAGTCCTGCCTGGGCCTTGCTACTTCCCAACTCCAAGTTTACAGCATATATCTTACCGAAATGTTTTTATTTCCTAAGTCACCAGTTATAAACAGGATGCAGCTTTATCCCATGATGTCCTCAGGTTTGATGCTGTCATTTACACATCCCCGAAAATTTGAGGTTTTCTCAGGAATTTGTCCCAATTCCCAGGGCTTAACACTTGTAGGATTTCCTTTGTCCTTAAGCCTAAATTGTCAGGTAATCTCATCTTGTCTTGCTTCAATGTAGACGTAAATCTTGAGTTTTACCCAAATCATCCACAGCCACAAAAGAAGAGTGAACAGTTATGCGTGGTAAAGCAGGAAGGAGCTTCTAGCACACCTCACGGCATG
>NW_023637580.1:202241-247238 GCF_015220235.1 Choloepus didactylus
TGAAATTTACAAACTTTCTCAGTAATTTTTACCGAGCATACTTTCCTTTGGGCTACTCTGCCCCATGGCCTCTACCTTACAACTTAAGCTACAAAATGTGTTACAGAAAATATTCATTTTGCAACAAATAAACATCCCTTCCTTTGGTCTCACACAGTTTTAAAACAGAGCCAAATTCATTGTTTACCCTTTAGTCTGTTTTACCTTATTGCTAAGCAAGTCCATTTTATTCATATCTCTAATTGAACTTGGATCTCTTTTTCAGCTTTTTAACAGTTTGGTATTGGGTAATGCTGACATTCTTAGCTGACAAACTCAGGCTCTGAGTCTCAGGTGTCACTCAGAAACCCGAAGTTCCAGGGACCAACCAGTTATACACAAACAGCACAGCATCTCAGAGTTTAGAAATTGCCATTACAAGTCATGAGGAGATGATACTGTTGTAAGAACTTACAATCTAGGAACCTTTGCAATAAGACTTTGCCTGATAATGTATACTCTCAGATTCAATTCTCAGAGATTGTACATTATAGTTCAATATTATTGGTGAGACATTTTTATGTTTGTCTTTCCCTCTCTGGCTTATTTCACTCAACATTCTGTCCTCAAGGTCTGTTCACCTAGTTGCTTACCTCACCACTTCATTTCTTCTTGCCTCTGCTCAATATTCCATTGTATATATACACCACAGTTCACCATTCTGTTTGTCAGTCTATGTACCCTCAGTCCACCTGCATCCACTGAAAATCCTGATACTGCCTAAATGAACAGCAGTGTGCAATTGTCCATTTGTGTCCATGCTCTCAATTCTTCCAAGCATATATGCAAAATCTGGGTTGCAACCCCTATTTTGCATCCAGTGGAACCAACACACTGCCCTCCAGATGGCCTACACCATTCTGCTTCCCTACCAACAGTGAATAGGTACATCCCTCTCTTCAAAATTCCTCCAGCTCTTGTATTTTCTGTTTATTTTTAAATAGTTTTATTCACACACAATACAATCCATCCCAAGTAAGTAATCAACTGTTCTTGGTATAAGCTATAAGTTATGAGTTCATCACCATAATCTATATGAGCACATTTCCATTTCTTCTGCAGAGGAAGAGGGGGAAAATAGTGATATGAAAAGATGAAGAAAAAAGAAACTTAAATATAATACAATGTAAACAACACAAAGAATCCCATACTACTTTCTTGTATCCCCCTCTTATCCTTTGGGATATTGCCTTTGTTACATATATTGGTAGCATATTTCAATGTTACTGTTAACTATAGGCTCTAGTTTGTATTGATTGTATTTTTCCCTTATTACCTTACAATTTTCGTCACCTTCAATGTTGATATTCGTTTGTTCTCCCTCATGTAAAAACATTCCTATATTTCTACACTTAATTACCATTGATTCCAATTTGCTAATGCTGCCATTATACAAATACCGTAAATGGATCAGCCTTTATAAAGGGCATTTATTGGGATACAGGTTACAGTCCTAAGGGCATAAAAGTGTCCAAACGAAGGCACAAACAAGAGGATGCCTTCAATGAAGAATGCCTAATGGTGTCCAGAACACCTGTGCCAGTCGGAAAATCAGTTGGCTGTCATCTGCTGGTCCATTGCTTCTGTGTTGTGTTTCAAATTGGCTTTCTCCAAAATGTCTCTGTCAGCTTATCTTTGGGTTTTCTGTCCTCTTGTAGAGTCTCTTGGGCACATTCTGGGTTTCTTCTTTTAGCTAAGCATCTCCAAACATCGTTCTGTCTGCATTTCTAAGCATCTCCAAGTGTCAGCAAACACCTCAGTCAGCTCCTAGCATCTCTGTTGGTTCCCAGGATTCTCTTAAGGGACTCCAGTGATCTAAGTAAAACCTACCCTGAATGGTTGGTGCCACATATTCATGGAAATATCTAAACAAAATGTTTCACCTACATTTGGGTAACATCTCCATGGAAACAACCTAATCCAAATATCCCACAGGATTGAATTAAATCATTGCTTTCGGGGAGGGGCATAATACATCCAAACTGGCTCACTATTGTAGACCACTCTAGGTTTTCCTAAGTTGCACAATCCCAGTCTTTATTGTCTATCATTCCTTCAACCGTATTCACATTCACCTTTGTTTAGAGTACTTACCATATTCTGCTACCATCACAGAGTATTTTGCTAACTATATCTGGTCTATACAATCAGTCCTGTTGAACACTCTGTACTCCTTCAGCATCAAATGCCAGATCTCTGTGCTCTTTCTATCTCCCAATGACCTGTGTTCTCAACTTTAGCTCTCAGCATTTGCTCATCATTAATGTTAGTTCATATTAGTGACAGCATACAATATTCATCCATTATTTCTGGCCAGTTTCACTCAATGTAATATCTACTGTCTACCGTTTTGTCTTTTGCTTTTTATATCTTTTTTTAATTTTTTGCTCTCTCTCTTTTTACCCTTCCTGAAAGTCTTCATGTCTTCACTTTTCTTGAATCTTCTTTCTTACTGTCTTTTCCTATCTGCCTGTACTGCTCCCTTTTGCATTTCTTTTAGAGCAGGTCTCTTGCTCCGAAAGTCTGTCAGTGTCTGATTTTCTGAAAATTGTGTGTCTCCATGAAATGTGTATGCTGCACTTCTTGAATCTCTAATGTTTTGTCTTTCATAAGAGGTGGGAAATTTTCAGTATATCTTCCATAATTCTTTCTCCCTTTTTTTCCTTTCTTTTTTCCTTCTGGGTCATCTATGACATGTATATTCATGCACTTCATGTTTTCATTGAATCCTGAAGACCATGTTTATTTTTTTTCCATTTTTTCCCTATCTTTTCTTCCGTGTTTAGAATTTCAGATGTTTAGTCCTCTAGATCAGGACTTCTTTCTTCTGCTTCTTCAAATCTGTTGTTCTGTGACTCCATTGTGGTCTCCCCTCCAATTTGCTTTTCATTCCCATATGTTCTGCCAATTGGTTTTTCAAACTTCTGAGTTTTCATTATTTTTGTCCAATATCTCCTTTATATACTTCATCTCTTTTTGTTTTCTGAGAATTAGTTAACATTTTATTATATTTTTCCCAAATAAAATAAATAAGGTAAAATACACCCTTCTTTCCCTAAGGGAAAATTGTATACTGGACTTACATTAAAATAATGCACATCATAGTTTATTTACAATGTTAATATTGACTTTATTTTCCCCTTCATTATTTTGTTTTCTTTGGATGTGGGAACTTTTCATGTGTGATAGTTTTTACCTCAGATTTTGGGGCTAACTGGGGAGAAGTTCAATCTGAATTAAATATGAGCCTGAATTATATTTGCTAACTTGAACCTCTTTAGGAGTATTGACAAGGATTTCTCTTTGGCCTTCTCTCTTTATTAGTTATCACTGAATGCAAATTGTTTTCTTAAGCTTTTGCTGGCCAATCTTGATTCAGATTCAGTTAGTTCTAACCTCAGATTTAAAAAAAAAAAAGCTCTAATATAACCTATCATTTTGGTTTTGTACAGCTTTTGGACAGACTTCCTCTCCTTTTAATTTACATTATTGGTTTTTATTTGACACCCACAATGTTGATAAATATTTGGATGGTGTAATACAAACAGTAGTAGATTACCTCCTAAATAACTGTCACATGTTATGTAATATTGAGAAATTTAACTCAGTTGGGGTCATTTTTCTGATTTGAAATTGAAAATTGAATGAGCAAACAAAATGGCTTCTAGTGCTCCTTCCTACATTAGAATACCATAACTCAATGAGTTATTGATTCTGTAGTCTGCTACTTGTTAGTTGATACCTTATCAGAAATATATTGGCAATTCTTGCACATTCTATTAAAATTTTGCTGGCGGTAAAAATGTAATGTTAAATTATCTTTAAGGTGTTGGCAAAGATACATATAATTCCTACTTTTCCAGGCCCTTCCTTTGGCCAAATTAAGTTAGTTGAAAGAGCTTATAATATTTTTCAATATGATTCATCACATTTACCTTTTAAGTGTAATTCCTTAGTTTGGAAAAATCATTTTTATAAATGTACTGACTTTCACTTTTCAAACATGAATCTCAGTTACTAAGTTTCCCATTCTGCACACAAGCTGTCTCCACTAGAATGTCTCACAAATGCCTCAAACTCAACATAACCTAAACTGAACACATTGTCTTACTCCAGTACCTCCTCTAGTATTCCTGTCTGAGGAAATAGCATCATTGTATGCCTAGTTTTTAATTTACTTCCTTCTTAAATATTTACTGAATAGCCTATAAAGTGCCAGGCAGTGTTGTAGGTCTGGGATATAGCAATTTACAAAATTGTCAGAAAGTTTGGAATTATCTTTGACATCTCACTAACTTTCATCTGTACCCCTAGCCCCATTTCTAACAAATCCATTAAATTTTACTGGTTCTAATTTCTAAAAAAAAATTTTTTATTTGTTATATTATTTTTATTGAGATTGTTCACATACCATACAATTATCCAAAATTCCAAAGCGTACAATCAGTTGTCCACAGTGTTCTCATACATCTGTGCATTCATCACAATCATTTTTTTTTAATTTTTGAACATTTTCACTATTCCAGAAAAGAAATGAAGAGAAAGAAAGAAAACTAAAATCCTCCCATACCCCTAATCACCCCCCCTCCATTATTCACTCATAATGTTGGCATACTACATTTGTTTCCATTGATGAAAGAATGCTATACTACTATTAACTGTAGTCTATAGTTTGCAATAGGTTTATTTTCCCTATATGTCCCTCTATTATTAACTTCTAGTTATAGTGTCATACATTTGTTCTAGTTCAGGAAAGAGATTCCTAATATTTGTACAGTTAATCATGAACATTGCCTACACAAGATTTACTGTTTTATACATTCCTACCTTTTAACTTCCAACTTTCCTTCTGGTGACATATGTGGTTCTAAGCTTCCCCTTTGTGCCACATTCACAAACCATTCAGCATGTTAATTATTTTCACAATATTCTTCAGTCACCTCTGTCCATTTCCAAACATTGAAGTTCAACCTAGTTGAACATTTTGCTCATAATAAGCAACTTATATTACATGTCTATGAGTTTACATATTATAATTAATTCCTATCAGTGAGACACTGCAATATTTGCCCTTATGTCTCTCTCTTATTTCACTTAATATAGTGCCCTCAATGTTTCTTCATCAACCCATTTTTTTTAAGATAGTTTTATTCATACACCATATATTCCATCCTAAGTAAAAAAAAATTGATGATTCCCTGTATGGTCATGTATTTACGTATTCACCACCATCACCACTATCTATATAGGAACATCTCCATTTCTTCTGCCAAAAGGGGGAAGTGTCAAAGAAGATAGAGAGACAAAAGAAAAAGGAAAAATAAAGAGAAAAAACCATGACACCTAGGAAGCAACAAAAGGAAAGATATCATTAAACTAAAGTAGAATAAAGAGTCAGACATCACCAATGCCAAGAGTCCCATGCACCTCCTTTATGTCCCCCTATTGAGTGCATTTAGCTTTGGTATATTGTCTTTGTTACATTAAAGGAGCATAATACAATATTTCTGTAATTACAGTCTCTAGTTTGCATTGATTGTGTTTTCCCCCAATACCATCCTAGTTTTAACACTTTGCAAGGTTGATATTCATTTTTTCTCCCCCATTTAAAAACACATTTGTACACCTTATCACAATTGCTGAACACTCCAGGTTTCAATGAGTTATACAGTCCCAGTCTTTATCTTTCCTGTTTCCTTCTGTTGTCTCACATGCTCTTAACTTGCTTCTTTCAACCATACTCACAGTCATCTTGGTTCAGTGTACTTACATTGTTACGCTACCATAGCCCAAGATTGTGTTCCAAACCTCCCATTCCTGTCTTTTCTATATGTCTGTAGTGCTCCCTTTAACACTTCCTGTAGAGCATGTATCTTGTTCACAAACTTTTATTGTCTGTTTGTCTGAGAATATTTAAAACTCTCCCTCATATTTGAAGGACAGTTTTGCTGGATATAGGATTCTTGGTTGGCAGTTTTTCTCTTTCATTATTTTAAATAATATCACATCACTGTTTTCTTTCCTCCATGGGTTCTACTGAGAAATCCTCACATAGTCTTATCAAGTTTCCTTTGCATGTGATGGATCTCTTTTCTCTTGCTGCTTTCAAGGTTCTCTCTTTGTCTTTGATGTTTGATAATCTGATTATTAACTGTCTTGGCATATGCCTTTAGAGATCTATTCTATTTGGGGTATGTTATGCTTCTTGGATTTGTAATTTTAAGTCTTTCATAAGAGAAGGGAAATTTTCATTGATTATTTCCTCCATTATTGCTTCTGACCCCTTTCCTGTCTCTTCTCCTTTTGGGAAACTGTGGACACTTTCAGCCATGTGGCATTGGTGGTTCAGTGGTAGAATTCTTGGCTGCCACATAGTAGGCCCTGGTACTTCATCTCTTTTGCCTTAACTTCTGTGATCTTGTTGATTTGATTTTTAATATATTTAGCTTACTTGTTTAAACATCTTTAATTAGTTGTTTCAACTCCTGTATCTCAGTTGAAGTGTACATTTGTTCTTTTATTGTGCCATGTCTTCATTTTTCCTAGTGTGAACTGTAATTTACTTGTGGCTTGGGCATCTGGTTTCCTTGAATACCACAATCAGGTTTTACTAGACCAGACGGACACAGGTCGCAGGAGGATGGTGTAATCAGTATCACCTTTCCATGAGGTTGGGACCCAGCAGAAAGTCAGACATTCTTGTGAGACTTCTATATTCTCTGCTTTTCCTGTGCTGCCCTGCATGTGGTTCTTTTCAGCCTGCAGCTCCCCACTGGTGTAAAGAGTTTTGAAGCATTAAATGCTCAGCAGACCCTGACCCTGTAATGGACCAAGGGTGACTCAGAAGTGAAGGTTTAGCTGTTTCTGTTTTTTTTTTTTTTTCCCCTAGGGTATGGGATCTGAATTCTCTGAGGGCCTGCAGCCACTTGAGCTGTTCCACATACCCCCTTTTCTTAGGGAAAATATGCCATTTTGGGAAATATCTCCTTCACCTGATGTTTTCCTTTGCCTCTCTGACTATCTTAATTACAACACTGCCTGGATGTACACTGGCAATTGAAAATGCCTGATGATTTCTCTAGTGAGTTACTTAGAATGAGAGGAAAAAAGAAGAAAGGAGGAAATCCCCTTTTCAGAGCCTATCCCCAGCTCCCAATTTTCACAAGTCAAGATCCAGAGTTGATATCTGGTTCTATATGCCCCTATTCTTGGGACACAGCCCTTTTCCAGAATTCTGAGCGTGGCCAAGTCCAGAAACTTCTGATTTCATTTGTTTTTTATTCATTTTTCTGTAGCCTTGCCTCCTTTCTGCTGGGAGACACCTCAGGTTTCCATTCCTGTATGTTGTGGGTTTAATCTGTGCTCATAGCTTGTGTTCAATAGTCCAGAATTATTAATTAAAACTGCAGTTGGTGCTTGCTTGCACTACTTTCCCTGGCTTCTAGTAGAGACTACTTCTAATTCCCTGAGGGAATTGATTCTAATCCAGCTTCCCATACTAGAGGGGAAGGGGCAGCAGTCTCCACAGTTTGGGGGATTTACTTACAGTTCTTAAGCTGAAATCTTGGCCATCCCACCCACTCCTGCTTGTGTATGATGTATATCCAGTCAGTCACAGATGTCCCCTAGTTCCAGACTATTTACTAGTTGTTCCTGGCTATTTACTAGTTGTTTTAGAGGACTAACTAAATTCAAAACCTTGCTACACTGCCATCTTTTCCAGCTTCTTCTGCCTGCTTTTTGAAAAGAAAAATCAACACTAGATTAGTAGAGCATCATTGAGGTCAGAGCAGTATGGACTTACATCTTAGCTTCACAACCTGCCAACTGATAGAAAGCAAAAGAAACACTTTATCTTAATTTCCTCACCTGTTAAACAGGATACAAATAGCAATACCAATATTGGTGGTCACATTTGATGATTAAATGAGATAATTCAAGCACTGTTTAGCAGTGTCCTTGGTCTACGTGATGTACTGAATAAATATGAATCACAAAAATTACAATTATTCTAAGGTTTCCCTGATCCAGAGGAGTTGTGATCCTGTACTTATAACAGGGTAATTGTCTACCTTGATAATCTAATTATTCCAAATGATCTATTACCATGTCCGAAGTCACACAGTCATGAAGGATCTGAGCTAAGGTTTGGAACAAGGTTATTCTAACCCTATAATGAGTGATGCTAAGTTATACTGTGAACTCTTCTTTAAATTAATAAATATTTAATCCACTCAATGCACATGCCAAAGGAGGAATTGTGAATGATTTTATAACGGGATCCTAATCATAATGATATGCTATTGTGTATTTCAATAATTTCAACTTATTGGGAATGATTCATAAAACAACCATTCTATGTTATAATCTGAACTTTGACGCCAAAATTCTCAGCTGGGTCTATGACATCTGATATATGGGACTCTTCAGACAATTTGGATATTTAGCTGTCAGTGAGAATTTTTTTTTTTTTTCTGATTGGTTGGCTGCCTTCCAGGGTCATTCATTTGTTATCATCACCCTATCACATAGATATTATTATTATCTCTATTTATTACAAAGGGAATTTAAACATTGGAAAGATAAGCAGCTTGCTTTAGGTCACACAGCTAGGGAATATTTGAGCTAGGATTTGAACCCAATGACTGTTGTAATTAACTGACCCTGGAGAGAGAGGAGTCAATGCCTTACTCTATAAAATGAGAATAGGTTTGCCATAATCTGATAGGATACATGGAATGATTAAATGGGATCATGTGGTAAACATGCTTTCCAATTTGTTTAAATTGGAATTGCAAGCTCTACAGAGATTACCTACCTGCAAGAAATGACTGGTTAAATGAAAGACACAAACAAAGTGAGTGAAAGAATCAGTAACATCACTGAAGCTGATGAGATTCATGCACTCTGGGGACTTCTCCTGGACCCTGAATTTGCCCAGTAAGTGTGAAGCTGCTTGGAACTCATTTGTAAAGAGCTGATGGACTCAGGACAGAAAACATCCCACAACCAAGCTCAGTTGCTAGCAAGAAGTAGGCCAGGCTTCTACAAATTAAACAGTTGCATAATACTATTAACTGATTATTGTGAAAGAAGTGTCAATAATAATAGCAATTCCGTCTCATAGAACTGATAACCTCTCTGCCTGACTGACATTTCCACCAAACCCTGATAATGTAGAGGAAAAAAATTAACAAAAAGATGAGCCAAGAAAGTAGAATAATGTGGTTTGTAGCTGTATGTACCCAAGAAAAACTTAATACATTTCTATGTGTGCTTAAACTTAATTCATTCCTATTTATATGAACCCATTTTAAGCAAGACTTTTTGATGAGGTTACTTCAGATATGATATGGCCCATCTCAATCAGCACAGGTCTTAATCCTATTACTGGAGTACTTTATTAGCAGAATGATATATAGACAGAAAGTGGGATAAATCCATGGGAAGAAAGAATCTGTAATTCAGTGGAACTGGCAAGACACATGAGCGGCCAGGAGAGGCTGTTATTGCATTTCCTTGTGACACAGCAGCCAGGGACCAAGGCTTGCCCACAGCCAGCCCCAGAATACAGGTATATGGGAAGAAAGCATTGCCTTAATACACCTTGATTTGTACTTTCCTGTAACCTCAAATCTGTTAGCTAATAAATTTCCATTTTTTATGCCAAACCATTGCATTATATTTGCATGAGCAGCCAAGGAAAACTTAAAGAGATAGTATCCTAAACAAATAAAAAAACTGACAAGAAAATAAAACTTTAAATTTACTCAACAATATTTATTCCATGAGTATTATGGGGGTACCCAGGTCCTTGGGATACAGTTGGCTAGATCAGATGAAGTTTTGCAATCAGGGAATTTCCATTTCAGTATTCAAGATGGATAATAGACCAAAAACACACAAAAAGCAAACAGAATTACTGGTAAATAGTGTTGATTACTTATAGGAAGAAAACCATGGCCTTGTGAATAGCAATGTGGTGACGCTGATTTTGAGAAGGTAATGAGAAACCCACTCTGAAGAAATGGTCTGTACAGAGACTGGATGAAGTGAAGGAGCTGCTAAGGATGATTCTGGGTGAGGGGCCTCGAAGGCAGAGGCAAGGGTGGGTGATAGAGTCCTGAGGAGGGAGGTTGGGGAGATAGATGGGTGTCAAATGATCCTTTTAAGCCATGGTTGTGGCTTTATATTTGTGTCCTATTGAAAGGTTTGAGAAAGAGGAGTCACATGATTTGATTTGCATACCAAAAATATGATTTTCTGCTAGGTGGAGAAAAACTATAAGTATGCAAGAGTGGGGGTAGGGGAAAAAGTTGTAAGGCTGTTATAGTTTTAGTCTAAAATAGTGAAGATGAACTTGAGCAGATGGCAGCTGTGAAAGTGATGGGAGATGGCCAGATTTTGGGTATATTTTGAAAGTAAGGCCCGTATAATTTATGGCTGGATCAGTTACGTGTGTTTGTGAAAAAAAGAGGAATTGAGAAAGTGTTCACAATGAATAAAGCCAATGTGCACTTGCTGGTGAAGAATATTACAGTTTTAGCAGAAACAATTTACATATAGTACAGATCCTAACTTAGTTTAATGTCTAATAAATTGAACATATTATTTTTATTTCTATTATTATTGTCATTACTCTATAAGCATGCATTAAACCTCAAATAAATTGTGTTAGATACTAGTCTAGGTTATATAATAAATATTGTATTTGTATATTACATTTGTGTGTGTGTGATATATACAATGACACATACATGCCTACATGCATACCTATACATATAATACATATGAAAAAAGGCAATGCTCCTAATATAATTGTCCATAAAATGACTAGGAACTGTGCTGGTTTGTATATATTATGTCCCTCAGAGAAAGCTATATTCTTGATGCAGTCTTGTGGGGGCGGGTATATTCATGTTGGTTAGGTTGGAACCTATTTGTTCAGTGTTTCCATGGAGATGTGACTCAGTCAACTGTGGGTGATACTGTTCACTGGATTATTTTCATGGAGATGTTCCCACACCCATTCAGGTTGGGTCTTCACTGGATCACTGGAGTACTTTAAAAAGAGCCACACAGGCCTGAATGTTTGCTGCAAATGAGAATTTGAAGACTGCCATTGAAAGCAAACTTTTGCTCTGAGAAGGTAAAAGAGGACAAACACCCCAAGAGCAACTGAGAGTGACATTTGAAGAGCAGCTGTAGCTAAGAGAGGACAAAATGCCCCAAGAGTATCATTTTGAAGAATGCCATTTTGAAACACCCCCTGGGAGCAAGTGGACACCAGCCACGTGCCTTTCAAGTAACATAGGTTTTCCGGACTCCAAAGGCCATCCTTCCATGAAGGTTCCCAATTGTTGATGCCTTACCTTACATACTTTATGGCCATGAGACTGGAACTTTGTAACAAAATAAACCCCCTTTATAAAAGCCAATCCATTTCTGGCATTTTGCCTTCTGGCAGTATTAGGATTCTGGAAAAGATTTTGGTACCAAGAGTGGGGTGCTGAGTTTCCAAATACTAAACATATTGAAATTGCTTTTTAAATGGATAATAGTAAAACTATGGAAGAATTGTGAGGAGCTTGATAGAAAAGGGGTAGACTTCTTTGAAGAGAGTGCTGGTAGAAATATGGACTCTAAAGATACTTCTGATGAGGGTTTAAACAGAAATGATGAATGTGTTACTGCCAACTGGAAGAAAGGCAATCCTTGTTTTAAAGTGGCAGAGAACTTGGCAAACTAGTGTCCTGGTGTCAGATGGAAGGCAGAATTTGAAAATGATGAGCTGGGCTACTTAGCTGAAGAGATTTCAACACTAAATATCGAAAATATAGCCTGGCTTCTCCTTGTATGTTCAAGTAAAATGTTACAGGACAGAGATGAGCTGAGAACTCACCACTTGGGTACAAAGAAACCAGAAATTCATGGTTTGGAAGATTCTGGGCTTCCAGAAAGTGAAACCCCAGTGGCTACAATCCCACTTGAGGACTTAAGCAAACATGGAACCCAACCACTATTGAAGTACAAGCCAGGACTGGAGATGGCATTATCCAAAAAGGATTTGTAGAAGCTCCTGCTGTCTGACAGTTTTGACCACTGTGTGGTTCATGCAAAGCCAATCAGACATTTCTGAGATTGGTATATATGGAGCCACTGATGGTCTGGATGGGAAGGGGCACAAAAGAATCAAATCACTGGAAAAATTCCTTCAAAGACAGAATCATGGAGATTGAAGTCTGGAGTCAAGAGGGCTCAGGACAGCAGAGCTGAGGGCCCATGCATTGAGGAAAGGGTGAGTTTGCCCCTAGAGGCAGAGTGCAGGCCTTCTGCCTCCATACTCAGGAAGAGTGCTGCCACCTCAGGCACCAGAGAAGATGGAGCACTTTACCCAGTGATTGGGGAGAGCCTGGCCACCACCCTACTGTTCAGAGAGGGGAGAGCCTTTGCCCCAGAGAGGCAGAGTCTGGGTGGCACCCCAATGTCTGAGGAGGGTGGGTCTGAGAAGAAGGTGGTCTCCCCAGTGTGTGGATGTGTTGTAGTACTCATCCCAGCATTTGGAGAGAAAAGGGCTGCTGCAAAGTCCCTTGGAAAGGGTTGTACTCCCTCTCTCTCAAGCCATAAGGATAGAATGTCTTTCTGTAAATGGCTCTCAGACTTTGAAACCTAATGTAGTTTGCCCTGCAGGTTTTAGGAAGTGTTTTGGACCCTTAAACCCTGTTTTCCTTTCACTTTCTCCTTATAGCAATGGGAATGTTTATACTATGACTGTCCCTCCTTTGTGAATTGGAAGCAGATAACTTGTTCCAAGTTTCACATGTCCAGAGCCAGAGGGGAATTTTGCTTTTGGACAGACCACATGTGTGATTGATTTTGATGAGATCTTGTGCTTACCTATTGTTACAGAAATGATTCAAGTTTTTTGATATTGTGATGGAATTAATGTATTTTGTATTTGGAAAGAATATGTTTTCTAGGATTCAGTGGATGGAATGTGCCAGTTTGTGTATGTTATCTTCCCCAGAAAAAGCCATATTCTTTGATGTGGTCTTATGGGCACAGATGTATTAGTGTTGATTAGGTTGGAACTTATTGGTTCAGTGTTTCCATGGAGATGTTACTCAATTAACTGTGGGTGAGGTCTTTCATTGGATTATTGCCATGGAGGTTTTGCCCCACCTATTTAGAGTGGGTCTTCCTTGGATTACTGGAATACTTTCAAAACATCCACACAGACCCAGATGCTTGCTGCAGATGAGAGACAGTTTGAAAATGGCTTTTGAAGGCAGACTTTTGCTCCGGAGAAGTTAAGACAGGACAAACTTACCAACAGCAACTGAGAGTGACATTTTGAAGAGCAGCTGTAGCTAAGAGAGGACAAAAATGCCCCAAGAGCAAAATTTTGGGGAACTCTATTTTGGAACACCACCTGGGAGCAAGCATGTGCCATCCACTTGCCTTCCCAATTAACAGAGGTTTTCAGGATGCCAATGGCCATCCTTCAGTGAAGGTACCCAGTTGTTGATGTCTTACCTTGGACACTTTATGGCCTTCAGACTGTAACTTTGTAACCAAATAAACCCCCTTTATAAAAGCCATTCCATTTATGGAATTTTGCCTTCTGGCAGCATTAGCAAACCATAATAGTAACTCTCAGTTGCTTTTTTCTGGATCCCTTCTTAAAAGCTTAATCATCCTATCAAATTCATCTTAGGAATCTTAACTATTTCTGCTTTGATCATCATTTTACCCTCAGCACTAAATTCACAGTGTTCATTGTATCTGCTATATTCTGTCACTATACTCTTTATGGAAGCATGAGTACATCTGGGGTGCATCTCTGCTACATCTGTAGTCTGCCTGTCAATTTGACACATCAATTATGTTATACCCATTCTGTTGAATACTATACATTGTTTAAAAAAATAAACAACATTAACATGGACTAGCACCTATATATTTTCCAAGTTTTTTTTTTTTTTTTTTTGCAAACAAGTTACAGAAAAATGAAAGTAATATAAAGGTGAAAATTATAAAAAAGATAATGAACCTTAATCCTATATCTACCCAAATAGACTAAATCATGATTTGGAAATAAGTAACTTCAAAATCTAAAAACACCAATAGATTAGTTCTTCCTCATGTCAGACATCCATCACAGAGTGGATGGGAGTTTTGTGCCATATTGTCCTCTTTGCAGGGCTCAGGGCATCTGGGGCAGAGGAATAAGGGAGACATTCACTTTTCAAACCCATATTTAACTTGAAATTTAACAAGGAACATGTATAATATTCAGGAAATATTTTGTAATTTAAAAATATTTTCAAGTATTCAGCAAAGATTAAATATATAAGTGGTAGGAAAAGAAGTTTTTAAATTGTTAGTTATTTTTTCTTCTTTGTTTCTCTGCTAAAGGTGATACATATTATTTTAGATGTTAACTAAATGCTTTTTCATGGCACATTGAATGTTTAAGGGCCCGTGTCTATTTTGCTGCTTGTGAAGTTTGTTTTATTTCATTTCATTACATCCTTGGGGGCAGAAAGTAGATTGCCTTTGTTTTCAAGGAAAGCATTCATTTATTCCACCTCATCTGTGAAAGAGATGAAAATACTGTCTGTAATGATGAGGCATTCTTTTCTAGTACTTCCTGGTAGCAATGGATTGATGTCTGGAAAATATTGATGACCAAAGCCTTTGCAGACATTAATGAATGTGCGGAGACCTCTGGAAACACGGGAACTGGAGGGGGAGAAGGCTTATTTTCTAGGGAACTCCTAAAGCTCTATTAAAACGGACCCATCAAAATCACCATGGTGTAAACAAGGTGCCATTGGGATATTTAGACTTTACCCATTTTTCTTTCTAAGTCTTCTCAGACTGTATAGTTAAGGAGGGAAGTTTACTTTTTCTTGATCAGTACTTTTGATCCCCCCCTTTTATTTTGACCCCTCAACTTTTTTGTTGACGCTTGCCTATACATTTTTGCTCCCCTTCCCTATCAGCTCTTCAAGAGGAGAGAGGTAATGGCTTCACTATTGTGACTATACTTCCTTCTTTATTTCAGGAACCCCTCCTCATTGGTTGATTGAAATTGCTGAGTTTTTAAAACTGTTGAGAATGTGCACTAATAAATTCATGAAAAGAGATTTAATTCTAGATTCAGAGGAGGAAATTACTTTGTGATTTTAATATTCTACTTTTCTCAATATAAACTAGAAATTCGGCTTGTATCTTTGATATTCAACAAGATTACATTACTATATTTACCCTAAAGGTTGAATTACATATTTCAAGAAAAATGTATTGGACCCTTTTGTTTGGTGCACATGACTGAGCTACTTTCTGGGGTTATAAGGAATAGTAAGAAGTGGCATATACATACAATAGAATATGGAGCAACTACATGAAGAGTGAAGCTATGAGACATGCAAGGTGGTGAATGGATCCTGTAGATAGCATTTGGAGTGAAGTATGCCAGAAACAAAGGCAAACCCTATAATGCCTCACCAATACCAACTACAATGTGTAAACTGAGAATTGAATCTTAAAGCACAGCCTAACAAGGAAATGATTCTTGCAATTGTCCCTAGACTGAAAACTCTTACAGCAGTTAAATCTGTTCCTCAATTGTAATGGCTGTCTCCAAACTCTGAGATGCTGATCCCTTTATATATAACCTGACTGGTCTCTGGAACATTGGGTATCTGTGTGATAATCTGAAACTCAGAGCTACAGCTCGGTAGATAGGAATATCAGTATTAAGGCATACAGCAACTGTTAAAAAAAAAAAAAAAGCTGAAAAAGAGCCCAGGCTTCAATTACAGATATGAATGCAACAGATCTGGTAAAGACTAGGGCAAATCAGGCCAAAGGGTAAAGGCTGAAACTGTGCATTAAAACTACAAGTTCCATGTGAGAACAAAGGAAGAGATGTTTATCTGGTGCAGGACCTGTATTTTCTAAACAATGTAATTCTACAGTTTGATCAAACAGCACAGTTATAGTGAACTTTGAATAGGAAGTGAGATATTGTATGTTTATATATGTTAGGGTGAAATAACAACACATCCCAAAGTAATTTGGATGGAGAATAAAAACACATATGCAGCACCCTCCCCCACCACCCTGAGGAGCTGGTGGAGAATGCAGAAGTGTTGGACTTCCTCACCTGGATTGTTGCTGTCGTGCTCACAACCATTGAGGACTGACGGCTTGGTATGCTGAGCTTTTCTGTCTTGGGACCTGCACTTATGAAGCTCGTGGCTAACCCTGCTTATAATTGTGCCTAAGGGTCTCCCCTGAGTACCTCTTTGTTGCTCTGATTTGGCCCTCTTTCTCCAGCTAATTGAACTCAGCAGGTGAATTCACTGCCCTCCCTCTACCTGAGATCTGACTCCCAGGGGTAACTCTTTCTGGCAACATAGGACATGACACCTGGGGGTGAGTCTGAACCCAGCATGATGGTATTGAGAACACTTTCTTGAGGAAAAGGGGGGATGTGAGATGAAACCAAGTGAAGCTTTGGTGGCTGAGAGATTTCAGATGGAGTCGAGAGATCACTGTGGTGGACATTGTTACACACTATATAGATAACCCTCTTTAGGTTTTAATGCATTGGAATAGCTAGAAGTAAATACCTGAAATTATCAAACTCCAACCCAGTAGCGTTGACTCTTGAAGATGACTGTATAACAATGTAGATTACAAGGGGTGACTATGTGATTGTGAAAACCTTGTGGATTGCACACCCTTTATCCAGGGTATGGATGGATGAGTAGAAAAATGGTAACAAAAACTAAATGAAAAATAGGGTGGGATGGGGGGATGATTTGGGTGTTCCTTTTTACTTTTATTTTTTATTCTTATTCTGATACTTCCTGGTGTAAGGAAAATGTTCAAAAATAGATTGGGGTGATGAATGCACAGCTATATGATGGTAGTGTGGACAGTTGATTGTACACTTTGTATGATTGTATGGTATGTGAATTTATCTCAGTAAAACTGAATTTAATTAAAAAAATGTCAGTAATCAAACATTAAAAAAATGGGATGTTATTGGGGAAAAATGCAATCAATGCAAACTAGAGTCTATAGATAACAGAAAGATTGTGTTATGTTTCCTTTTATGTAACAAAGGCATTATGCAAAACTAATTGCCTGTAGGAGGTGGATTGAAGGGAGGGGTTGGGATTCTTGGCATTGGTGATATCTGACATTTTTATAGTCCTTTTTAAATTTTTATCTTTTCTTTTGTTGTTTTGTAGCTGTCATAGCATTTCTTTCCTTTTCTTTTGACTTTATCTTTTTTTGACTCTTCCTCTTTCTTTGTGGAAGAAATGGAAATGTCATTATATAGATATTGGTGGTGGTGGTGAATGCATAAATATGTGATTATAGAAGGAATCATTGATCACTTACTTAGGATGGAATGTATGGTGTGTGAATAAAACTCTTAAAAAGGGGTTGGTGGATGAATCTTGAGGAGCTTATGTTGAATGAAATAACTCAGACACAAAAGGACAGATATTGTATGATCTCAGTGATATGAACTAATTATAATATGTAAACTCATAGACATGAAATATAGGTTATCAGGATATAAATGATGCTAAAGAATGGGGAGTTGTTGCTTAATATGTGCAGAGTATTTAAGTAGGTTGAATATAAGCTTTGGAAATGGACAGAGGTGATAGTAGCAGGTTATTGTGAGAATAATTAACAGTGCTGAATGGTGTGTGAATGTGGTAGAAAGGGGAAGTTTTAGAGTCATGTATGTCACCAGAAGGGAAATTGGAGGTTAAAACATGAGAATGTGTAAGACAGTGAATCTTGTGGTGGACAATGTCTGTGATTAACTGTACAAATATTAGAAATTTCTTTCATCAACTAGAACAGATATATGCCACTATTACAAGAAGTTAATCAAAGTGGGGTATATGGGGGAAAATGTACCTATTCCAAACTATGTAGCAATATTTTAATATTCTTTCATCAACAATAGCAAATGTTCTATACCAATACTATGAATCAATACTGGAGAGGTTTTGGGGGTATGGGAGGATTTGGGTTTCTTTTTTATTTTTACTTCTTTTCTGGAGTAATGGAAATGTTCTAAAATTGAAAAAAAAATTGTGATGAATGCACAGCTATAAAATGGTACCATGAACAATTGATTGTACACTTTGGACGATGTATGCTATTGAAATAGTTTCAATAAAATTGGAATTCAAAAAAGCTTAATGGGTGAGTAGTTTCTGTTTGAGGTGACGATAAAGGAGGGGTGATGGATGTTGAAAATGGTAGCACAATATAGTTAAGATTATTAATACTACTGAATTTTATGCGTGAATGTGGTATAAATGGAAAATGTTCTTTATATTGCTTACTACAAAGCAATGTTTAAAACAAAACTTTATTATTGTTTCCTCACACTCTTCCTTCTGAATTATGCTTTAGGAACTTAATGTGAAAACTTCTCCAGGAAGTTCAGTTTATTTTTCTTTTCCAAATTCATTGATATTTAGGAAATGTCTTTTGGAAACTTAAAATAATTTTTTTGGAGGGACTAGGTGGAAGCAGCTGCTTCCCACCTGATTCATCATTATTACAAGTTCATTATTAACTCCAGCACACAGGGAGTCAGAGAAAGTAGGTCAAAATATTCACTTGCTACAAGGAGATATAGAGGTAAAACTGCTCAACCTGTGAAACACAGATTGAAATCCCCCATCTCCCATTTAGTTAAGGCTTTTATGTGATAATTATTTGAGATTACAAATACATCACAGAACTGTGTGATAAATTATCCAAAAGGATTGAGTCAGGGTAAGAAATTGGGGAAGAATTATTTTACACATTATAGTATCTTTTAGTTATTAAGCAATTCATTCAACAGATTATTTATTCCTCACCTAATATGCCTCAGCAGTGAAGAAGAATGACAAAATCACTGCCTTCTTACAACCTATTGTTTAGTCATTGAAAATGACAAAGAACAAGTGAAATAAATGAATAACATAATGTAAGAAGATTTTTATAAAATGCTCTACATGTGAAATAAAGGGAAGAAAATCATACTGGCAACCCCAGGTATAGTGAATATTATTGAGTAGGGGGTTCCTTATTTCACATACATTTATTCTGTTCAAGATAAACAGTATCTCACATTATTTTCACTTAGATGTACGATAATCATCACTCTCAATTTTAAACAATTATCATGACTCAAATCACCCCAAAGCTTTTATCAGCCCCTATTTTTTCATCCTTAGTATTAGTGTAGCAGTGGTTATGTATTCTTATTAAATGTAGTCTGTAATATGCAATGGGTAGTTCTCCCCGTTACCACTCTGTTGCTAACTCTTTGTACCGTTGTCATTCTTTAGAAGTATATAATGCAAAATTCATGTTTGTAGTAGTATTCTGTGGGATACATGACTTTCAAAAACTTTTGACATGTTTGCCTTCAATGAGGCAGTGATACTTATAATGCATTAATAAGCAATCATTATTCATCATTAATCATCATTCCTCTATTCTCCATTATAAGACACTGATTTTCTATTGTTCAGGGAGTTCATATTAGTGGTAATATAAAATATCTCTCCTTTTGTGTCTGACTTATTTCACTATGACTTGTCATAAAGATTCATCCATGTTGTCAAATGTTCAGGACCTCGTTCCTTCTTACTGCTGCATAGTATTCCATAGTATATCCACTCCTGTGTTGAAGAGCCCTAGGATTCCTTCCAAGTCTTAGAAATTGTGAAGAATGCCACTACAGTCATCCTTGTGCAATTCTCTGTTCATGTGACTTCTTTCAGATATCCTGGGTACATCCCAAGAAGTGGAATTGCTGGATTCTATGGTAAGTTGATATCTAGGTTTTTGAGGAACTGTGAAACTGTCTTCCACAGGGGCTGTACCATTCTACATTCCCACCAGCAATGAAAGACTGTCCCACAATTTCTCCATATCCCTTCCAGCATTTGTAGCTTCCTGTTTGTTTAATCACAGCCATTCTTATTGGTGTGAGATGATATCTCATTGTGGTTTTGATTTATATTTCCCTAGTTGCTATGAAGATGAACATTTTTTCATGTATGTTTTAGACATTTGCATTTCTTATTTGGAAAACTGTCTTTTCATATATTTTGCCCATTTTTAATTGGGCTGGTTGTGTTATTGTTGTTGAGATGAAGGATTTCTTTATATATGCTAGATATCAGTCGCTTATCAAATGTGTGGTTTCCAGATGTTTACTACATTGCATTGGCTGCATCCTCATCTTTTTGAAAAAGTCATTTGATGTCCAGAAGATTTTGATTTTGGGGAGTTCTCACTTATCTATTGTTTCTTTCATTGTTTTGGCTTTGAGTGAAGGGACTAAAAAGCTACCTTCTAATACTGGGTCTTAAAGTTTTTTCTGTATATATCTTCTAGGAGTTTTTTGGAACCGTCTCTTATATTGAGGCTCTGATAATCTTGGCTTCATGGGACTGAAAAGGAGTTAAAAGCAAGGTCCAGAAGTACCCCCAGGGAAAGATGCATTTTCTCATGGAGTGCATGAGCTGAGGATGATTAGAGGAAACCGACCATCTATCCACCAAGCTCAGGAAGATCACAAGGCAGGAATCTTGATTAAGAAAGATGGGGACCTTCTGTTTCTTTCCACCTAGCTGGTTCCTCCTTTCTCCTCATTATTTTTGATTTCCCACTTAATTTATCTTTATTCCTTCATTTTTCCTTACTTTGTCACATTTTTTTTTTTTTACTCAGCACTATGTATCAGCACTGTGAACATTCCTAAAACTGATAGCCAGGTGATCCCTTTGTCTGCAAATAATTTATGCAAGCAGATATCAGGCAGAGATTCCTTGAGGAAGGCTTTCTCTTCCAGAGGGAATCCAGACAGTGTAAGGCATCCTTTAAAGTTCAGAACTTATTCCAAAACAGATTAACACCTCAGATATGAACATCCTTTTGCAACTACTATGATCCTCAGGATTTCCCAGCCATCCCTGGGTTCGCCACACCAACCACCCCCCAAAAAAACAGATATATCCTCTATAAACAAAGTGCTCATACATACAGCATGCACCACCTCCCAGACACATAAACTGAATACTGTGTTCCCTGGAGCTCTAAAGCATGTGTAAGGGGAGGAAAAAGGGGGCAATCTACTCTGCATTTCATTAATGCTAAGTGAAGATGTGATGGACAGTATCCATGTCCCCAGTCTTCATCAGGAAGGGAAAAATGTCTTGAGTTAAATTGAATTGAGGGACAAATATTTCCTACTGAATAAGAGGCCTATTTACCACCAGATACCCAATTCTGACATTGGTGATATGAGAGGCTGTTTGCTTCTTACTTTTCCTTGGAGGACTGGAGGGGAATTTCAGGCTTTGTGTACCCTATCTACCTCACAGTTATGTAGAGTTCAGGTAATTGAGGGAAGTGAGAAGGTTGCTGATCTGGCAAGGCTGAAGTTGCGGTTTAATGGATTTTCTCGTCTGTACCTCTCTGTTGAGGTTCTTATAAGTTTATTAAACTTTTTTTGTGATTTTTAATTATAAAATAAGTAAAATAATATATTTAAATACAGAATATGTGAGTAGATGCAAATGGAGGAGAGCCTGATGGTAGTGAGGGCATAATGTCACTGTCAATTCCATTCCATGAACTGGGTCTTCTTTTAGAGTCCAAAGCAGACACTCAATAGATGCTGAAGGTAACTCTACTAAACTTCCACCCCAAATGTGATAGAGACAGACACAATACTCTTCTTTGTTCAAATAAATGTATATTTTAAGAAGAAATTTTGAGGTAAGGGAAAGTGAAGACAAATATGACACATAGGGGAAGGATTTATGTTTGAGTAGGGGAGATGCACCCCATAATGCAGAAGAGTGGGAAGTGATGACGGCCTGGGTGACCTGTCTCCCTTGGCTCCAGCTGGTGATATCTGATGGGAGATGCAGACTTGCTGGGAATTAGGGGCCTGGTTGATTTCCGGGCAACTTTCTTACCACTCCCACTTCTCAGTGGAAGCAACCGCTGCAGCATACCGCTAACTGATTTCCTGTGTTTGTTTTTTTTAGGATCCTGTCCCTTTTGGGGCAACAGTTTCTCTGTTGAACCCCAGTCCTGTTCATGGTGGCTCATCCCTGTGGCGAGGGAGGTCTCTACCCCTGCATCCTCTAGTGATGGGAACTTTTCAGGGTACTCTTTTTCTAAACTGTTGCCCTTCCCTGGGGCCTGTACATTATGTCCCCTGTCTTCCTGCTGCCCCAGGTCATTCCTGCTCTCTTCCAAGTGGATTTTGGGACCCTGAGAGGTGGTCACATCTTCTCTGCAGTTATGCGGGGTCTCATCCTCATTGTTCTTAGATGGTATACCATTAGAGTCAGGGGACCCTTCAGAGCCACAGCCTGGAGCCTGACTCTGTGGCTCTCCTCTGTCTGGTTGTTCTTTCAGATATGATCTCCCTGGGTCTTTTTCCTCCAGTAGACACAGTATTGTGGGACATTCATTAGTGACTGATTTCCCTAGATGCAACATTTTTTCAGTTTTACATGGGAAACTTCCAAGCTCACTGGCCCTCAGGGAATATGTTGATTTCACTACAGCAATAACGGACCCCTTAGCCATTATAATTTTGCCATATAACTTCTCCATTTGATCGTCAATGCTCAGGAAAGTAGGGGGAATTGTGGAATCCTGCTTACTAGATGGTAATTCTAAAGATTTCCAGGAATTGTATTCCCAACCCTGCCTCATCTGTCTCAGAAAGAATTCTATATCTTCATTTTTGAAGCACATCTGGATCTCCATTCTCTTTATGGGCTGTATCTCCAAGCACTCTTGAACATGGTGTAGGATAAAAAAGCATCTGGATGCCACATGACATGGTCTAGGATTTCCCCAGAGGAAGACCTGTGAAAGATGTAAAGAAAGACATCTTTTTTTTTGAGAACAGTGTGAGAAAATAAAAAGGACAAGCTCTTGCCAGATAACTGCCTCAAGGAAAAGGCTGTTATGAGCAGGTGTGAGTCCTCCATCCCTGAGAGTGTTGGATCAGAAGATGCCAATGCACAGGGTCACTGTGGAGATGACCCCTCTGGGTTAGTGTTCAACAGAAATGGAAAAAAGTCAGATTGAGTCAGCATTTTAGGAGTTAAGGAGGCATATGTTGTGGTGGAATGGAGGGGGAGTGGTGGAGGATGGCAGGTGCATGAATCATTGGGATCCATGTGGTGGGCCAAGTTTGGTGAGAGAGTTAAATCCTGAGAGTGTGGTGTCAGCTGATGACATCTTTCTCTTCACTCTGCCTTGACCCTGAAACGATGAGTGGCTAGAACACAGTTCTTATTACTCTCTCTTGGGCAAACTGCGGGCCTTCACTATTCATAAATACGGCATTCTACCTCCTATTCATGGGACTCTGTGTCTTCCTTTCCTGCTATTATTTTAAAGGTAATGAAAATGTTTTCTATTGTTCCTTCTTTAAAAATAATAATAAAGAAAGTTTTGTGTATATGACACTATTGATACTGTATTCAGTAGTCCTCTACTGAGGATAGTGCAGAATATCTGACATCTAGGTGTGTGTTCACACAGGTAGGATTCTGCTCCCTTAGGCCATAGGTGGTATTTAGCATGTTATCAGAGGCTTCAGTGACTCAGCCTTGCTCTCCAGGTCAGCCCTAAGACCAAGGCTTGGTCCAGAGACAAGTGACTTGGAAAGGGGACTGATGAGTAATTATTGTGTGACTGCCCCCAGATATATGTCCCACAGTTCCCCGGTCCTCTGAGTGACAGTGCTTGAAATTTACCTTGGAGTCCTCTGCCACCTCCAGAGAGATGAATCTGTGAGTGTGGATAGAAGCCCTTCTGCCCAATCACCCTTCTTTCCCTAAAGAAATGTGTTCCTCATTCCTGACATGGCCCATCACAAGATATTATACAAAAATAATTGATTTACTACAGTGGGAGGAACAGGGAAAGTAAGAGTCCACTGTGTTGGAGGATGGATCTGGGTTCCCCTACCTGATTTCTGTTTCCATGTTCCACAAAGAGATACAACTGGATGATGAATATAAAAAGAAAAATCAACATCCCTGACAAAAAGAGGGTAAAACATAAAAGCATCCACACGGATAAACTAGTGCTTGCATATTGGGCACTGGGGCTCTGCAGAAAGTAGACATCTGTCTCCATCTTCCACAGCACACACCTGTCTCAGGCAGCACTGAGCACCAGGCACCGCACCTGCACTGCCTAGAGATCCATGCCCACATCACAGAGCCCAGAACTCTCAGAGGGTTCTCAGGGTAGTGGGAAGGGTGAAGGAAGGAGAGCCCCAGCCCCCCTCCTACCTTGAACACCCCAAAGTCCTGCATGGGCCTTGCTACAACCCAACTCCAAGTTTACAGTATGTATCTTACTGAAATTTTTTTATTCCATAAATCACCAGTTATAAACAGGATGCAGCTTTATCCCATGTTGTCCTCAGGTTTGATGCTGTCAATTCCACATCCCCTAAAGTTTGAGGTTTTCTCAGGAATTTGTGCCAATTCCCAGGGCTTTACACTCTTAGGATTTCCTTTGTCCTTAAGCCTAAATTGTCAGGTAATCTCATCTTGTGTTGCTTCAGTGTAGACATGAATCTTGAGTTTTACCCAAATCATCCACAGCCACAAAAAAAAAAATGAACAATTATAAGTGTGGTAAAGGAGGAAGGAGCATGAAATTTACAAACTTTCTCAGTAATTTTTACCGAGCATACTTTCCTTTGGGCCACTCTGCCTCAAGGCCTCTACCTTACAACTTAAGTTACATAAAGTGTTACAGAAAATATTCATTTTGCAACAAATAAACATCCCTTCCTTTCACCACACACACTTTTAAAACAGAGCCAAACTCATCATTTACCCTTTAGTCTGTTTTACCTTATTGCCTAGCAAGTCCATTTTATTCATATCTCTAACTGAACTCTGATCTCTTTTTCAGCTTTTTAACAGTTTAGTATGGGCTAATGCTGACATTCTTAGCTGCCAAACTCAGGCTCTGAGTCTCAGGTGTCACTCAGAAACCCGAAGTTCCAGGGACCAACCAGTTTTACACAAACAGCACAGCATCTCAGAGTTTAGAAATTACCATTACAACTCATGAGTAGATGATACTGTTGTAAGGACTTACAACCTAGGATCCATTGCAGTAAGACTTTGCCTGATAATATATGCTCTCAGATTCAATTCTCAGAGATTGCACATTATAGTTCATTATTATTGGTGAGACATTTTAATATTTGTCTTTCTCTTTCTGGTTTATGTCACTCAACATTCTGTCCTCAGGGTCCATTCACCTAGTTGCTTACCTCACCACTTCATTTCTTCTTGCCTCTGCTCAATATTCCATTGTATATGTACACCACAGTTCACCATTCTGTTTGCCAGTGTACCCTCAGGCCACCTGCATCCACAGAAAATCCTGATACTGCCTAAAGGAATGCCAGTGTGCAGTTGTCCACTTGTATCCATGCTCTCAATTCTTCCAAGCATATATCCAAAATCTGGGTTGCAACCCTATTTTGCATCCAGTGGATCCAACACGCTGCCCTCCAGATGGCCTACACCATTCTACTTCCCCACCAACAGTGAATAGGTACATCCCTCTCTTCACAATTCCTCAAGCTCTTGTATTTTCTGTTTATTTTTTAATAGTTTTATTGACACACCATACAATCCATCCCAAGTAAGTAATCAACAGTTCTTGGTATAATCAACAACTTATGTATTCACCAACATAATCTATATGAGCACATTTCCATTTCTTCTGCCAAGAGGAAGAGGAGGAATATAGTGCTTAATAAAAAGATGAAGAAAAAAGAAACTTAAATATAATACAATGTAAACAACACAAAGAATCCCATACTACTTTCTTGTATCCCCCTTTTATGGACATATAGCTTTGGGATATTGCCTTTGTTACTTATATTGGTAGCATATTTCAATGTTACTGTTAACTATAGGCTCTAGTTTGTATTGATTGTATTTTTCCCCTTTTTCCATTCAATTTTCATCACCTTTCAATGTTGACATTCATTTGTTGCTCTCATGTAAAAACATTCCTATATTTCTACACTTAATTACCATTGTTTCCAATTTGCTAATGCTGCCGTTATACAAATACCATAAATGGATCAGCTTTTATTAAGGGCATTTATTGGGATACAGGTTACAGTCCTAAGACCATAAAAGTGTCCAAACTAAGGCACAGCCAAGAGGATGCCTTCAATGAAGAATGCCTGATGGTGTCCAGAACACCTCTGTCAGCTGGAAAATCAAGTGGCTGTCATCTGCTAGTCCATTGCTCCTGTGTTGTGTTTCAAATTGGCTTTCTCCAAAATGTCTCTCTCAGCTTTATCTTTGGGTGTTCTGTCCTCTTGTAGAGTCTCTTGGGAAATTCTGGGTTTCCTCTTTTAGCTTAGCATCTCCAAACATCCTTCTGTCTGCATTTCTAAGCATCTCCAAGTGTCAGGAAACACCTCGGTTAGCTCCTAGCATCTCTGTTGGTTCCCAGGCTTCTCTTAGGGGACTCCAGTGATCTAATTAAAACCTGCCCTGAATGGTTGGTGCCACACCTTCTTGGAAATAACTAAACAAATTGTTTCACTTACATTTGGGTAACATCACCATGGAAGCAACCTAATCCAAATATCCCACAGGATTGGATTAAATCATCACTTTGGGGGAGGGGCATAATACATCCAAACCAGCACACTATTTTAGACCATTCTAGGTTTTCCTAAATTGCACAATCCCAGTCTTTATTTTCTATGATTCCTTCTGCATGCCTCTCATACTCACATTCACCTTTGTTTAGAGTACTTAGCATATTCTGCTACCATCACACAGTATTTTGCTAACCATATCTGGTCTCTACAATCAATCCTGTTGAACACTCTGTACTCCTTCAGCATCAAATGCCAGATCTCTACCCTCTTTCTATCTCCTGATGAGCTGTTCTCAACTTTAGCTCTCAACATTTGCTCATCATTAATGTTGGTTCATATTAGTGACAGCATACAATATTCATCCCTTATTTCTGGCCAATTTCACTCAATGTAATATCTACTGTCTACCATTTTGTCTTTTGGATTTTATGTCTTTTTTAAAAATTTTTTCCCTCTCTCTTTTTACCCTTCCTGAAAGTCTTCATGTCTTCACTTTTCTTGAATCTTCTTTCTCCTGTCTTTTTCTATTTGCCTGTACTGCTCCCTTTTGTATTTCTTTTAGAGCAGGTCTCTTTTTCTGAAACTCTGTCAGTGTCTGAATGTCTGAAAATTGTGTGTCTCCATGAAATGTGTATGCTGCACTTCTTGAATCTCTAATGTTTTGTCTTTCATAAGAGTTGGGAAATTTTCAGTATATCTTCCATAATTCATTCTCCCTTTTTTTCCCTTCTTTTTTCCTTCTGGGTCATCTATGACATGTATATTCATGCATTTCATGTTTCCATTCAACCCTGGATCAGGAATTCTAGATCAGGAATTCTTTCTTCTGCCTCTTCAAATCTGTTGTTCTATGACTCCATTGTGTTTTCCCCACTTCTATTGTGCTTTTCATTCCCATATGTTCTGCCAATTGTTTTTTCAAACTTCTAAGTTTTCCTTATTTATGTCCAGTGTCTTCTTTATATACTTCATCTCTTTTTGTTTTCTGAGAATTAGTTAACATTTTATTGTTTTTTTTTTCAAATAAAATAAATAAGGTAAAATGCCCCCTTCTTTTCCTAAGGGAAAATTGTATCCTGGACTTACATTAAATTATATACATCATAGTTTATTTAGAATGTTAATATTGACTTTATTTTCCCCTTCATTATTTTGTTTTCTTTGGATGTGGGTACTTTTCATGCTTGATAGTTTTTACCTCAGATTTTGGGGCTAACTGGGGAGAAGTTCAATCTTAATTAAATAGAGACTGAATTATGTGTGCTAACTTGAACCTCTTTGAGAGTATTGCCAAGGAGTTCTCTTTGTCCTTCTCTCTTTATTAGTCATCACTGAATGCAAATTGTTTTCTTAACCTTTTGCTGACCAATCTGGATTCAGATTCAGTTAGTTCTAACCTCAGATTTTAAAATAAACTCTAATATAACTTATCATTTTGATTTGGTACAGCTTTTGGACAGATTTCCTCTTCTTTTAATTTGCATTAGTGTTTTTTTATTTGATACCCACAATGTTGATAAGTATTTGGATGGTGTAATACAAACAGTTGTAGATTACCTCTTAAATAACTGTCACATGTTATGTAATATTGAGAAATTTAACTTAGTTGGGGTCATTTTTCTGATTTGAAATTGAAAATTGAAAGGAGCAAACAAAATGGCTTCTAGTGCTCCTTCCTACATTAGAATACCATAACTCAATGAGTTATTGATTCTGTAGTCTGCTACTTGTCAGTTGATACCTTATCAGAAATATATTGGCAATTCTTGCACATTCTATTAAAATTTTGCTGGCGGTAAAAATGTAATGTTAAATTATCTTTAAGATGTTGGCAAAAATACACATAATTCCCACTTTTCCAGGCCCTTCTTTTTGCCGAATTAAGTTAGTTAAAAGAGCTTATAAATATTTTTCAATATGATTCATCACATTTACCTTTTAAGTGTAATTCCTTAGTTTGGAAAAATCATTTTTATAAATGTACTGACTTTCACTTTTCAAACATGAATCTCAGTTACTAAGTTTCCCATTCTGCACACAAGCTGTCTCCACTAGAATGTCTCACAAATACCTCAAACTCAACATAACCTCAACTGAACACATTATCTTACTCCAGTACCTCCTCTAGTATTCCTGTCTGAGGAAATAGTATCATTGTATGCCTAGTTTTTAGCTTACCTCCTTCTTAAATATTTACTGAATAGCCTGTAAAGTGCCAGGCAGTGTTGTAGGTCTGGGATATAGCAATTTACAAAATTGTGAGAAAGTTTGGAATTATCTTTGACATCTCCCTAACTTTCATCTGTACCCCTGGCCTCAGTTCTAACAAATCCATTAAATTTTACTGATTCTAATTTCTAAATAATTTTTTAATTTTTTTGTATTATTTTTATTGAGATTGTTCACATACCATACAAAATTGTGTTCCAAACCTCCCATTCCTCTCTTTTCCTATCTGTCTGTAGTGCTCCCTTTAACACTTCCTGTAAAGAATGTATCTTGTTCACAAACTCTTATTGTCTGTTTGTCCGAGAATATTTAAAACTCTCCCTCATATTTGAAGGACAGTTTTGTTGGATATAGGATTCTTGGTTGGCACTTTTTCTCTTTCATTATCTTAAATAATATCACATCACTGCTTTTTCTTTCTTCCGTGGATTCTACTGAGAAATCTGCACATAGTCTTATCAAGTTTCCTTTGCATGTGATGGATCGCTTTTCTCTTGCTGCTTTCAAGTTTTTCTCTTTGTCTTTGACATTTGATAATCTGATTATTAACTGTCTTGGCATATGCCTTTAGAGATCTATTCTCTTTGGGGTATGTTATGCTTCTTGGATTTGTAATATTAAGTCTTTCATAAGAGAAGGGAAATTTTCATTGATTATTTCCTCCATTATTGCTTCTGACCCCTTTCCTGTCTCCTCTCCTTTTGGTAAACCATGAACACTTTCAGCCATGTGGCATTGGTGGTTCAGTGGTAGAATTCTTGGCTGCCACATAGTAGGCCCTGGTACTTCATCTCTTTTGCCTTAACTTCTGTCATCTTGTTGATTTGATTTTTAATATATTTAGCTTACTTGTTTAAACATCTTTAATTAGTTGTTTCAACTCCTGTATCTCAGTTGAAGTGTACATTTGTTCCTTTATTCTTCCATGTCTTCATTTTTCCTAGTGTGAACTGTAATTTACTTGTGGCTTGGGCATCTGGTTTCCTTGAATACCACAATCAGGTTTTACTAGACCAGACGGACACAGGTCGCAGGAGGATGGTGTAATCAGTATCAACTTTCCATGAGGTTGGGAGCCAGCAGAATGTCAGACATTCTTGTGAGACTTCTATATTCCCTGTTTTTCCTGTGCTGCCCTGCATGTGGTGCTGTTCAGCCTGCAGCTCCCCACTGGTGTAAAGAGTTTTGATGTCTTTAATGCTCAGCAGACCCTGACCCTGTAAGGTACCAAGGGTGACTCAGAAGTGAAGGTTTACCTGTTTCAGTGTTTTTTTTCCCTAGGGTATGGGATCTGAATTCTCTGAGGGCCTGCAGCCACTCGAGCTATTCCACATCCCCCCTTTTCTTAGGGAAAATATGTCATTTTGGGAATTATCTCCTTCACCTGATGTTTTCCTTTGCATCTCTGACTATCTTAATTACAACACTGCCTGGATGTACACTGGCAATTGAAAATGCCTGATGATTTCTCTAGTGAGTTACTTAGAATGAGAGGAAAAAGAAGAAAGGAAGAAATCCCCTTTTCACAGCGTATCCCCAGCTCCCAGTTTTCACCAGTCAAGATCCAGAGTTGATATCTGGTTCTATATGCTCCTATTCTTGGGACACAGCCCGTTTCCAGAATTCTGAGCTTGGCCAAGTCCAGAAACTTCTGACTTCATTTGTTTTTTATTCATTTTTTCTGTCAGCCTTGCCTCCTTTCTGCTGGGGACACCTCAGATTTCCATTCCTGCATGTGGTGGGTTTATCTGTGCTCATAGCTTGTGTTCAATAGTCCAGAATTATTAATTAAAACTGTAGTTGGTGCTTGCTTGCACTACTTTCCCTGGCTTCTAGTAGAGACTACTTCTAATTCCCTGAGGGAATTGATTCTAATCCAGCTTCCCATACGAGAGGGGAAGGGGCAGCAGTCTCCACAGTTTGGGGGATTTACTTACAGTTCTTACTCTGAAATCTTGGCCATCCCACCCACTCCTGCTTGTGTACGATGTATGTCCAGTCAGTTACAGATGTCCCCTAGTTCCAGACTATTTACTAGTTGTTCCTGGCTATTTACTAGTTGTTTTAGAGGACTAACTAAATTCAAAACCATGCTACACTGCCATCTTTTCCAGCTTCTTCTGCCTGCTTTTTGAAAAGAAAAATCAACACTAGATTAGTAGAGCATCATTGAGGTCAGAGCAGTATGGACTTACATCTTAGCTTCACAACCTGCCAACTGATAGAAAGCAAAAGAAACACTTTATCTTAATTTCCTCACCTGTTAAACAGGATACAAATAGTAATACCAATATTGGTGGTCACTTTTGATGATTAAATGAGATAATTCAAGCACTGTTTAGCAGTGTCCTTGGTCTACGTGATGTACTGAATAAATATGAATCACAAAAATTACAATTATTCTAAGGTTTCCCTGATCCAGAGGAGTTGTGATCCTGTACTTATAACAGGGTAATTGTCTACCTTGATAATCTAATTATTCCAAGTGATCTATTACCATGTCCGAAGTCACACAACCATGAAGGATTTGAGCTAAGGTTTGGAACAAGGTTATTCTAATCCTATAATGAGTGATGCTAAGTTATACTGTGAACTCTTCTTTAAATTAATAAATATTTAATCCACTCAATGCATATGCCAAGGGAGGAATTGTGAATGATCTTATAATGGGATCCTAATCTTAATGATATTCTATTGTGTATTTCAATAATTTCAACTTATTGGGAGTGATTCAAAAAACAACCATTCTATGTTATAATCTGAACTTTGACACCAAAATTCTCAGCTGGGTCTATGACAGCTGATATATGGGACTCTTCAGACAATTTAGATATTTAGCTGTCAGTGAGAATTTTTTTTTTCTGATTGGTTGGCTGCCTTCCAGGGTCATTCATTTGTTATCATCATCCTATCACATAGATATTATTATTATCTCTATTTTATAAAAAGGGAATTTAAACATTGAAAAGATAAGCACCTTGCTTTAGATCACACAGCTAGGTAATATTTGAGCTAGGATTTGAACCCAATGACTGTTGTAATTAACTGACCATGCGGAGAGAGGAGTAAATGCCTTACTCTATAAAATGAGAATAGGTTTTGCCATAATCTGATAGGATACATGGAATGATTAAATGGGATCATGTGGTAAACATGCTTTTCAATTTTTTTAAATTGGAATTGCAATCTCTACAGAGATTACCTACCTGCAAGAAATAACTGGTTAAATGAAAGACACAAACAAAGTGAGTGAAAGAATCAGTAAATCTCTGAAGCTGATGAGATTCATGCACTCTGGGGACTTCTCCTGGACCCTGAATTTGTCCAGTAAGTGTGAAGCTGCTTGGAACTCATTTGTAAAGAACTGATGGACTCAGGACAGAAAACATCCCACAACCAAGCTCAATTGCTAGCAAGAAGTAGGCCAGGCTTCTACAAATTAAACAGTTGCATAATACTATTAACTGATTATTGTGAAAGAAGTGTCAATAATAATAGCAATTCCATCTCATAGCACTGATAACCTCTCTGCCTAACTGACATTTCCACCAAACCCTGATAATGTAGAGAAAAAAATTAACAAAAAGATGAGCCAAGAAAGTAGAATAATGTGGTGGTTTGTAGCTGTATGTACCCAAGAAAAATTTAATACATTTCTATGTGTGCTTAAACTTAATCCATTCCTTTTTATATGAACCCATTTTAAGTAAGACTTTATGATGAGGTTACCTCAGATATGGTATGGCCCATCTCAATCAGGATAGGTCTTAATCCTATTACTGGAGTACTTTATTAGCAGAATGATATATAGACAGAGTGAGATAAATCCATGGGAAGTAAGAATCTGTAATTCAGTAGAACCGGGAAGACACGTGTGTGGCCAGGAGAGGCTGCCATTGCATTTCCATGTGACACAGCAGTCAAGGGCCAAGGCTGGGCTGCAGCCAGCCCCAGCATACAGGTTTATGGGAAGAAAGCATTGCCTGAGTACACCTTGATTTGGACTTTCCTGTAACCTCAAATCTGTTAGCCAATAAATTTCCATTTTTTATGCCAAACCATTGCATTAAGTTTGCATGAGCAGCCAAGGAAAACTTAAAGAGATAGTATCCTAAGCAAATAAAAAATTGACAAGGAAATAAAACTTTAAATTTACTCAACAATATTTATTCCATGAGTATTACGGGGGTACCCTAGGCCCTTGGGATACAGTTGGCTTGATGAGATGAAGTTTCTGCTCTCAGGGAATTTCCATTTTAGTATTCAAGATGGACAAGAGACCAAAAACACACAAAAAGCAAACAGAATTACTGATAAATAGTAATGATTACTTACAGGAAGAAAACCATGGCCTTGTGAATAGTAATGTGGTGGCATTGGTTTTGACAAGGTAACCAGAAACCCACTCTGAGGAAATGGTCTGTGCAGAGAGACTGGATGAGCTACTAAGGATGATTCTGAGTGAGGGGCCTCAAAGGCAGAGGCAACAGAGGGTGATCGAGTCCTGAGGAGGGAGGTTGGGGAGATAGATGGGTGTCAAATGATCCTTTTAAGCCATGGTTGTGGCTTTACATTTATGTCCTATTGAAAGGTTTGAGAAAGAGGAGTCACATGATTTGATTTGCATACCAAAAATATGATTTTCTGCTACATGGTGAAAAACTGTAAGTAGGCAAGTGTTTGGGTAGGGGAAAAAGTTGTAAGGCTTTTATAGTTTAGTCTAAAATAGTGAAGATGAACTTGAGCAGATGGCAGCTGTGAAAGTGATGGAAGATGGCCAGATTTTGGGTATATTTTGAAAGTAAGGCCCATATAATTTATGGCTGGATCAATTATATGTGTTTGTGAAAAAAAGAGGAATTGAGAAAGTGTTCAATAAGTGAATAAAGCCAATGTGTACTTGCTGGTGAAGAATATTCCAGTTTTAGCGCAGTTTACATACAGCACAGATCCTGACCCAATTTAATGTCTAAGAAGTCGGAGGTATAATTTTTATTTTTATTTTTAGTATTGTCGTCATTACTCTGTAAGCATGCATTAAACGTTAAATAGTGTTAGGTACTAGTCTAGATTATATAATAAATATTGTATTTGTATATTACATTTGTGTGTGTGTGATATATAGAATCAAACATACATGCCTACATGCATACCTATGCATATAATACATATGAAAAATGCAGTGCCTCTAATAACTGTCCATAAAATGACTAGGAACTGTGCTGGTTTGTATATATTATGTCCCCCAGAGAAAGCTATATTCTTGATGCAGTCTTGTGGGGGCAGATATATTAGTGTTGATTAGGTTGGAATCTATTGGTTCAGTGTTTCCATGGAGATGTGACTCAGTCAGCTGTGGGTGATACCATTCATTGGATTATTTCCATGGAGATGTTCCCACACCCATTCAGGTTGGGTCTTCATGGGATCACTGGAGTACTTTAAAAAGAGCCACACAAGCCCACAAGCTTGCTGCAGATGAGAAAGAGTTTGGAGACTGCCATTGAAAGCAAACTTTTGCTCTGAGAAGCTAAGAGAGGACAAACACTCCAAGAGCAACTGAGAGTGACATGTTGAAGAACACCTATAGCTAAGAGAGGACAAAATGCCCGAAGAGCAGTATTTCAGAGAACACCATTTTGAAACACCACCTGGGAGGAAGCGGACACCAACCACGTGCCTTCCAAGCTAACTTAGGTTTTCCAGACTCCAAAGGCCATCCTTCCATGAAGGTCCCCAATTGTTGATGACTTACCTTTGATACTTTGTGGCCATCAGACTATAACTTTGTAACCAAATAAACCCACTTTATAAAAGCCAATCCATTTCTGGCATTTTGCTTTCTGGCAGTATTAGGAAACCAGAACAGATTTTGGTACTAGAGTGGGGTGCTGAGTTTGCAAATACTAAACATGTTGAAATTGCTTTTTAAATGGATAAGAGGAAAATTATGGAAGAATTGTGAGGAGCTTGATAGAAAAGGGGTAGACTTCTTTGAAGAGAGTGCTGGTAAAAATGTGGACTCTAAAGATACTTCTGATGAGGCTTTAAACAGAAATGATGAATGTGTTACTGCCAACTGGAAGAAAGTCAATCCTTATTTAAAAGTGGCAGAGAACTTGGCAAATTTGTGTCCTGGTGTCAGATGGAAGGCAGAATTTGAAAATGATGAGCTGGGGTACTTAGTGAAGAAATTTTGACTCTAAATATCGAAAATGTAGCCTGGCTTCTCCTTGTACGTTCTAGTAAAGTGTTACAGGACAGAGATAAGCTGAGAACTCAACTCTTTGGTACAAGGAAACCAGAAATTGATGGTTTGGAAGATTCTGGGCTTCCAGAAAGTGAAACCCCAGTGGCTACAATCCCACATTAGGAATAATCAAACATGGAACCCAACCACCATTGAAGTCCAAGCCAGGATTGGAGATGGAGTTTTCCAAAAAGGATTTGTGGAAACTCCTGTTGTCTGACAGTGTTGACCCCTGTGTGCTTCATGCAAAGCCAATAGACATTTGTGAGATTGGTATATATGTGGCCCATGCATGTGGAAAGGGTGAGTTTGCCCCGGTGGCAGAGTACAGATCTTCTGCCTCCATAGTCAGGAAGTGTGCTGCCACCCCAGGCACCAGAGAGAATGGAGCACATTACCCAGTGATTGGGGAGAGCCTGCCTACCACCCTACTGTTCAGAGATGGGAGAGCCTTTGCCCCAGAGAGGCAGAGACTGGATGGCACCCCAATGTCTGAGGAGGGTGGGGTGGAGAAGAAGGTGGTCTCCCCAGTGTGTGGATATGTTGCAGTACTCACCCCAGCATTTGGAGAGAAAAGGGCTGCTGCAAAGTCCCTTGGAAAGGGTTGTACTCCCACTCGCTCAAGCCATAAGGATAAAATGTCTTTCTATAAATGGCTCTCAGACTTTGAAACCTAATGGAGTTTGCCTGGCAGGTTTTAGGAATTTTTTTCAACCATTAAACCCTGTTTTCCTTTCACTTTCTCCTTATGACAATGGGAATGTTTATCCTATGACTTTCCCTCCTTTGTGTACTGGAAGCAGATAACTTATTCCAAGTTTCACAGGTCTAGAGCCAGAGGGGAATTTTTCTTTTGGACAGACCACATCTGTGACTGATTTTGATATCTTCTACTTACCTATTGTTACTGAATTGATTTAAGTTTTTGTGATATTGTGATGGGATAAATGTATTTTGCATTTGGAAAGAATATATTTTCTAGGGTCCAGTGGTTGGAATGTGCCAGTTTGTCTATGTTATCTCCCCCAGAAAAAGCCATATTCTTTGATGCAGTCTTGTGGGCACAGATGTGTTACTGTTGATTAGGTTGGAACCTATTTGTTCAGTGTTTCCATGGAGACGTGACTCAATCAATTGTGGGTGAGATTTTTTATTGCATTATTTCCATGGAGGTTTTGACCCACCTATTCAGGGTGGGTTTTCCTTGGATGACTGGAATACTTTAAAAAGAGCCACACAGGCCCGGATGCTTGCTGTAGATGAGAGACATTTTGAAGATTGCTGCTGAAAGCAGACTTTTGCTCCAGAGAAGTTAAGATGGGACAAACTTACCAACAGCAACTGAGAATGACATTTTGAAGAGCAGCTGTAGCTAAGAGAGGACAAAAATGCCCCAAGAGCAAAATTTTGGGGAACACTAATTTGGAACACCACCTGGGAGCAAGCATATGCCATCCACTTGCCTTCGAAACTAACAGAGGTTTTCAGGATGCCAATGGCCATCCTTTAGTGAAGGTACCCGATTGTTGAAGCCTTACCTTGGACATATATGGCCTTCAGACTGTAGCTTTGTAACCAAATAAACCCCCTTTATAAAAGCCAATCGATTTCTGGTATTTTGCATTCTGGCACCATTAGCAAACCAGAACAGCAACTCTCCCATGCTTTTTCCTGGGTCCCTTTTAATAGCTTAATCATCCTATCAAATTCATCTTATGAATCTTAACTGTTTCGCTTTTGATCATTTTACCCTCAACACTAAGTTCACCATATTCCTTATTTCTGCTATATTCGGTCACTATACTATTTATGGAAGCATGAGTACATCTGGGGTGTGTCTCTACTACATCTAATAGTCTGTCAACCAATTTAACACAACGGTTATGTTATACTCCTTCTGTTGAATATTATTTTTTGTTTAAAAATATTACGAAGATTAACATGGACTAATGCCTATAGATTTTCCAAGTTTTTTTAAAGAAAATTACAGAAAAATAGAAAGTAATATATATATGAAAATTATAAAAAATGAAATAATGAACCTTAACCCTTTATCTACCCAAATAGACTAAATTGACTTGGAAATAAGTAACTTCAAAATCATAGAAGGTGAAAAACCAATAGTTTTGTTCTTTCTCATGCCAGACATCCATTGCAGAGTGGATGGGAGTTTTGTGCCATATTGCTGACTCTCCAGGACTCAAGGCATCTGGGGTAGAGAAATAAGGGAGACATTCACTTTTCAAACCCATTTTAACTTGACATTTAACAAGGAATATGTATAATATTCAGGAAATATTTTGTAGTTTAAAATATTTTCAAGATTTCAGCAAAGATTAAATATATAAATGTTAGGACAAGAAGTTTTTAAATTGTTCTTTTTTTCTTTGTTTCTCTACTAAAGGTGATACATATTATTTTAGATGTTAACTCAATGCATCTTTTGACACATTGAATATTTAAGGGCCCGTGGTCTATTTTGTTACTTGGGAGTTTTTCTGTTTTTTTTTGTTAGCTTTTCTCATTTCAGTGAGCCCTTGGGGCAGAAAGTAGATTGCCTTTGTTTTCAAGCAAAGCATTCATTTATTCCACCTTATCTGCAAAAGAGATGAAAATACTGTCTGTAAGGATGAGGCATTCCTTCCTAGTAGTTCCTGGTAGCAAAGGATTAGTGTCTCGAAAGTATTGATGGCCATAGCCTTTGCAGACATTAATGAATGTGCAGAGACCTCTGGAAACACAGGAACTGGAGGGGGAGTGGGCTTATTTTCTAGGGAACTCCCAAAGCTCTATTAAATTGGACCCATCAGAATCACCTTGGTGTGAATCCTTTGGGATTTTTCATCTTCACCCACTTTTCTTTCTAAGTCTTCTCAGACTGAATTGTTAAGGAGGGAAGTTTTCTTCATCTTGATCAGTACTTTTGATCCCCCACCCTTTTATTTTGACCCCTCAACTTTTTTGTCATTGCTTGGCTATACATTTTGGCTCCCCTTCCCTATCAGCTCTTCAAGAGGAGAGAGGTAATGGCTCCACTATTGTGACTATACTTCCTTCTTTATTTCAGGAAACCTTCCTCTCTGGTTGATTGAAATTGCTCAGTTTTTAAAACTGTGAGAATGTGCACTAATAAATTCATGAAAAGAGATTTAATTCTAGATTCAGAGGAGGAAATTACTTTGTGATTTTAATATTCTACTTTTCTCAATATAATCCAGAAATTATGTTTGTATTTTTGATATTCAACAAGATTACATTACTGTATTCATCCTATATATTTATGTACATATTTCATGAAAAATGTATTGGACCCTTTTTTTTTTGCTGCATATTTCTTAGCTATGTTCTGAGGTTACAAGGAATAATAAAATGTAATTTGATACAATGTAATAAGATGTACATTGAACTAATGTAGAGTGGTGCAGCCATGGTGGAAATCAATTTGTTGGTTCCTCAGAAAATTGAAAAGAAAATTGCCATATGACCTGGAAATCCTACTTCTGGATATATACTCAAAAGATTTGAAAGCAGGGACCCAAAGAGATATATGTCCACAGCAGCATCATTCACAATAGATAAAAGGCAGAAGCAACACAAGTGCCCATCCAACAGTGACTGGATAAACAAAATGAGGTCTTTACATACAAAGTATATTATCCAGCCATGAAAGGATGAAGTTCTGATGCATGTTACAGTATGGATGTACCTTGAAGACAACAGATTGATCGAAAGAAGTCAGGCACAAAAGATAAATATACTGTGATCTTGCTTATAGGTAGTACCTACAAGAAACAAATTCCATGGAGAAGGTGCTTTGGGGTTAGAAGAAGATGTGGCTTCCCTAAAAAGATGTGGTACATCTTCCTCCCCCAGAATGTTTGGTGTTGTGGGGCATTCATCAATGTCTACAATCCATAGATTGAATAATTCTTATTGATAAATAGGGAACTCCCAAGCTCAATGGCCCTCAGGGAATATTTTGATTTGGTTCTGGGAACAGTGGGCTCCACAAAATTGATGGTTTCTTCATAGAATTGCTCTGGATGATTGCCAATGCTCAGAAAGGGAGGGGACTGTGGGGGTCTTGCTCGATATCAGGAAACTCAAAAGTTTTTTCAGAATGGAGTTTACAGTCCTGCCTCTGTTGTCTTGGAAGTAATCCCTCCTCCTCTTCTTTCTCCAAGCACATTTGCTCATTTATTCTCCTCATGACCCTTTTATCCAGGAGCTGCTGACAAATAAACTGAAGGCTAAAGTTTCTAGATCCCATGTAGTAGGGTCATGATATGAAGGATGAAAAGAAAGACACCCTTCATGGAAAAAGGAGTGTCAGAAGATAGAAGGAACAAGCTCTTGCCAGATAACTACCTAAGGAGAAGGCTGAAATGAGCAGGTGTGAATCCTCCAAGCCTGAGAGTGTTGGAACAGAAGATGCTAACCCACTGGGACACTGTGGAGATAAGCTCTCTGGGCCTGTGTTCAACAGAAAGGGAAACAAGTCAGACTCAGTCAGCATTAAGGAGGCATATGTGTTGGTGGAGCAGAGAGAACAGTGGATGAAGATGAAGGTGAGTGATTCAGTGGAATCTATGGGGTAAATGGGCCAAATTTGGGGAATGAGTGTTATCCAGAGAGCATGGGGTCAGGGGCAGTCATTTTTCTCTTGACTCTGCCTTGAGTCTGAAAGAATGAAGGGCTTGGGCCCAGGTCTCATTCTCTTTAGGCAAACTGCAGACCTTAATAATTGACAAGTAATATGACTTTCTACCTCAAATTCAGAGGCTTCTATGTACCCTACTTTTTATTCTTTTTAAACTGGGTAAAACATTTTTTATTTTTTTTTCTATTACTACACAAAAGAAGGAAGTAGGAAGGTGGTGGCATAGAGAGGTGTGGAACTTTGTTAGTTCTCTGTAGCAACCAGTAAATAACTAGGAACAACTAGTAAATAATCTGGAACAACTGTTGAGGAACATCCATGACATGATATATATATCATACACCAGCCTGAAATTGGTGGAACAGCTAAGATCACATCATACAACTGTAAGTAAATCTCCTCAAACTGTGGATCTGGTACCCCCACCCCACCAGCATGTCAGGCTGAGCTGAAACCTCCCTTGTGGAAAAAATATCGGGTTCCTGAATTGAGGGAAAGTGACCCAACCAAGCTCCAATTATGGTTTTAATTAAAAAATTTGGACTACTGAATACAAGCTACAATTAAAGATAAATGCAGACCAAGCAGGAAAGGAACATGAGGTTCTTTGCAGCAGAGAGGAGTCAGGTCTGATAGAAAAAATACATAAATAAATAAAAACAGAGAGTTTTGGAGATGGCTAAGCTCAGAATACTGGAAAATGGCTGTGTCCCAAAAGGGGCACAGAGAACCAGGTACCAACACTGGCAAAACTGGGGGGCTGGGGACTGGCTCTGAAAAGGGGATTTCTCTCTTTCTCCTTTTTATTTCTCTCATTCTAAATAGATCATTAGAGAGAACTTCAGGCATTTTAATTTATCAGTGCTGACCCAGGCAAGGATGGAGTTAACAGAGTCAAAGACAAAGAAAGAATTCAAGTGTAGAAATTAACTCCTTAAAGACTGTATCTTCCCTGAGAAAATAGAGTGGCATCCATCTCAAGTGGCTGTCCTCACTCAGAGAATTTTGACCCCTGGGAATGGGGGGTTTGGAACCAAAACCAGAAACAACTTAATCTTGGCTTCTGACACCCTCAGCACCTGGCCAGGACAATGTCCATAGAGAATTAAAGGGACCAAGTGTTGAACTGCAGTCTTTACACCAGTGTTGAGCTGCAGGCTGACAAGCACAACCTGCTGGGCAGGATAGGAAAAGCATGGAGTCTAGAGGCCTCACAGGAAAGTCTGTCAATCTTATAGGTTTCACCTTCAGGGAAAGCTGTTAATGAATAGTACCTCCTCCTCACACCTGGGCCCCTCTGGTCTGGGAAAATCTGGTAACCAAGGAAACCAAATGCCCAGATAACAAAAAATTACAAATTCCACTAGGAAAAAGCCAAAGGAACAAACTTAAATTTTTAGCATTTAAGATACATCCAGCACAAGGATTTCTGATGTTCTACCTTCTATTATCTCTGCTGTATTTAACGTACCTGACATAACATAACATACCTAACATCCCTCAAATGCCTAACACTAAATTTTGCTAAGAACTTATTTACTGAGAAAGATAATTTATTTGGCATGGAATTTTTGGTGGGGGTTAGTGGAGGTATTTTTTTGTTTCCCTACATGGCCTTGATGTGATAACAAGGAAACAGATATTTTGAATATTTATCTGAGAAACAACTAGATAGTATCTACATATTTAACAGTTTTGCAAGTTGTTTGTAAATCAATAAATATAATGATAAACAAAAATACCATTAGATAATTTATTGGTATAATTCCAGTGCTAAGAATTTTTGGATTTCATACTTCACTGTAAAAGATTGTCACTATTGAGATAGTGTTTTGTGTTCTATGGACAATAGATCCTTTAAGTTTCACTCCATCATGTGTAGTTAGTAAGCAATTACTGAATACCTCCTGTGCCAGTTTGGATGTATTATGTCCCTGAAAATGCCATTATCTTTGATGCAATTTTGTGGGGGCAGATGTTGTTGATTAGGTTGGAATCTTCAGATTGGGTTGTTTCCACAGAGATGTGACTCAGTCAACTGTGGGTGAGACCTTTGGATAATTTCCATGGAGGTGTTACCCCACCCATTCAGGATTGGTCTTAATTGACTCACTGGAGTTCTATAAAAAGAGTTCACGGACAGAAGGAGATCAGAGCAGCTGAGAGTGACGTTTTGAAGAGAAGCTGCAGCCATGAGGGACACTTTGAAGAATGCACAGGAGCTGAGAGAGGAGCTGAAATGCAACCTGCAAGTAAGCAGATGCCAGCCCCGTGCCTTCCCAGCTAACAGAAGTTTTCAGATGCCATCAGCCATCCTTCAGTGAGGGTACTCTATTGTTTATGGCTTACCTTGGACACTTTATGGCCTTACAACTGTAACTTTATAACAAAATAAACCCACTTTATAAAAGCCAATCCATTTCTTGTATTTTGCATAATGGCAGCATTAGCAAACCAGAATGCCTCCCTTGCACAACTTGCCTCTAATTTGTGGTCTGTAAAGAATATAAAAGTAAAATAGATGACCCAGACCATAGTCTTGAGGAATTTAAGTGTCTTTCAGTTTTTTCAAAGTAACAGAAGGTGATACTTCAGAAAGAAATAACACCCTGCATATTTATATATAGTCCTTGATTTTTATAGTGCATGAGTTATATTTTCCCATTAGTTAAATATATCATGCCATATCAAAATTATTTTCAGAAATCATAATTCTTTATTATATTACCCTTTTGTGTATGTTTTCTTTTCTGATTATAAAAGTAGTATATGTTCATGATAAAATTTTGGGTGTTAAATTAATAATTCTGTATAAATTCAACCCCTGAAAATAATCCCTGTTCACAGCTTGGTATAGGTGTACTGTATTATTTCCAGCTGCTGCATTTGTTAAAGAAAATCTTTCTCTTTCCAGTGGGCTACAGCATAACAGCAGCATTAGCAAACCAGAACACTGGTAGTTAAATATTTTTAATATCACTTTTACTTTCTTCCATCAGTTTATTCATGCATCAATTCTTTTTTGACAGCTTACTGTGCACATGCAAAATGCTGGATTTTTAGTGGTTTAAAAAATCAAATAACAGATACAGTCCTAGTCCTCATGGAGCTCTTAATTCCATGTGCCAAGCACTGTGAAAAGCACTTTATATTTATTAACTCATTTAACACTCACAATCCCTCTGTGGGGTAAATACAGTGATTAACTTCCATCTACTAATGAGGAAACTGAGGTGTTAAAGATCCTTTAAATGTGTGCAAGGTCACACCAATTTCCTGGTTGCTAAAGATTTGTCTATTTCTGAAAATATTATCCATAGCATGTTAATATTACTTTCTGGATTTTAATAACCTGATGACTTATTGTTGCATTTAGGAACCTTCTCGAGTAAAAAGCTGAACCCTTACACCAACAGATTTATATCAGGAGTTTCCTGTGACCTGGCATGTAAGCATGTCTGGAAATGGAAACCCCACCCCAAGTGATGGCCCAGAACCTAATTTCTCTTGCTCTTGAACTCATAGCTCTCTTTTACTGTGCTTCCCATTACCAGAGGGGGTCTCTCCCTGCAGTCACTGGCAGATAGGGGCACAAGAGGAAAAATATTTCCAACTTAGCTCCAGTGGAATGAAGTGGGGTCTTTTTTGGTAATTTTAGCTAGTCCCTATGATTTAACCTAGCACAGTTTAATCTGCCCTGAGTTAAAATGTCATGCGTGCATCCTGATTCAGGTGAACTGAGAGTTTATGCATGAGAGTGAAGAACCCACAAACAATAAATTAAGGATATTTCCAGAAGCAGTATATTTGGTTACAAAGTTACAGTCCTAAGGCCATAAAAATGTCCAAGCTAAGGTATCAACTATAGGATACCTTTCCCGAAGAATGGCCAATGGTGTCCAGAAAATCTCAGTTAGCTGGAAAGGCACATAGTTGACATCTGCTAATTCTTTGCTCTTGGTTTCTGGTTTCAAAATGGCTTTACTCAAAATGTCTGTGGGCTTGTCTGTTTTAGTTTCTTCAGCTTCTGTGCATCTAAGCATCAGAGGACCTGTCTTACTTCCTCTGGAGCTAACTCTAGGCTAGCACCTCCAAACGTCTCCAAGAATCTCCAAGTGTTAAGCTCTTAGCTTCTCTCCAAAATGTCCTGCTCAGCTGCTCTGAGCTGCTTCTGTTTGTGAACTCTTTTATAGGATTCCAGTGATTAAATCACGACCCACCCTGAATGGACAGGGTTCATATATCCATGGAAATAATTTAATCAAATGTTTTGCCCACAGTTGATTGAGTCACATCTCCATGGAAACACTCAATCAAAAGATTCCAACCTAATCAACACTAATATGTCTGCCCCCACAAGATTGCATTAAAGAACATGGCTTTTTCTGGGGGACATAATATATCCAAACTGGCACAATACTGAAAAAAATTAAAAGCAGGGCCTTGAACAGATATTTGTACACCGATGTTCATAGCAGTATTATTCACAATAGCCAGAAGGTGGAAGCAATCCAAGTGTCTATTAACAGATGGACATTAACAGATAAACAAAACAAAATATTATTCAGCCATAAAACGAATGAAGTTCTGAGACATGCTACAACATGGATGAACCCTCAAGACCTCATGTTGAGTGAAAGAAGCCAGACACAAAAAAGACAAATGTTGTGTGATCTCACTTATACGAATTATCTGGAATAAGCAAATTTCAGACATACAGGAGATTAGAAGTTACCAGGGCCAGGGCAAAGGAGATGTAGGTGGAGTTATTGCTTAATGAGTGCAGAGTTTCTGTTTGAAGTGACAAAAAAGTGTAATTGATGTTGGTGATGGCAGCTGTGATGGGTTCATATGTTTACACCTCAAATCTATGATCTCTGGTAGAAATGGCCTGAGGCTAATCAGGTCATGATTCAATGGGTTTGGGCTTCATCAAGTACCCTCCCAGTCAATTAACAGTATATGGACAGACAATACTATAAAAGTAAAGAGCACTCAAGACAAGAATTCACCTTTAACACATTTTTACTAATGCAGCACTTAAGGTAAAAGGAACATGTTTACAATGTAAAA